>NW_026058860.1:0-13995 GCF_023721935.1 Panthera uncia | reverse complement strand
GAACGGGGGAGGGGCAGAGAGAGAGGGAGACACAGAATCGGAAACAGGCTCCAGGCTCCGAGCCATCAGCCCAGAGCCTGACGCGGGGCTCGAACTCACGGACCGCGAGATCGTGACCTGGCTGAAGTCGGACGCTTAACCAACTGCGCCACCCAGGCGCCCCCTGCATGGCTTTTATTCAATATATTAATTTTTTCCTCATTGTTTGCCTAGTAAGTCATCCCATACACTGGTCATCTAAGAACCATCTTCGCTGTAGCCCATAGCTATGGTGAGCTTATTTTCCCAAGTAAATATTAAAATTTACCACCTTGACATGTGCTAACCTGGAAAACATACGGTCACCATGGTTATGATACATACAGAAGCATACTAGGGGTAACAGCATCCACAATAATAGCCAAAAATAATCTCTCAAAAGCCTCTCCTTAACCCATGAACCTGTTCTCCAGGAAACTTGATTCCTGTGATCAGAGTGGTTCAGAGTTAAGTTCAGACAAATGGGGGCATTTGTCACTTCCTTTGCACTTTCATCCTTCTGCCTCCCCATATCCAACAATCCCCCCTCTTCCACCCTGAAACAACACAGCAGACATGCCCAACACAAACCAATGCCCTCCGCTCTGCTCCCAAGCCAGGGAACTTCTCCACTTGTGGTCGCTGCACAAAAGCAATGGCTGTATTTGCAGAGTGGTAACCCCCGCTGCCCAGATGGCTGAGACCACCATCGTTGAGAAAGGCCCTTTGGTTGTCAACCTTTCATCTGCTCTCCACTGCAACTGATATGCAAGTCTTCACCCCTCTAGTCTCTTTCCAAGGCCCAAGTCAGTGACAAGAAGCACTTGGAAAGCCACGTGCTGTCTTGTGTGGCTGTAGACAAAGTTCTGGGGAGGAGGAATAAGACTGGGCCCAACTGAAAGGGCAGAATTGATCATCCTCCATCCACTCGGTTTGTAGTTGGATACAAGGCAAAGGATTTGTGTAACCTTTCCTGTTGGTAATGGGGAGCTATCACCGGTTTTTTAAGCAGGAATGTGGATTAATCAAAGCTAATTTTGATGACAATGTGGATGAAATGGGTGGGGTAGGGACATAAGACTACTGATGGGACACCAGGTGAAAGAAGATGACAACCCATGGCAGTGTCCATAGAGAAAGAGAGAACAATAGAGAATATCTGGAAAGAAAACTGTTCAACATAATCAAATGATGTCATGAAGCTAAAGAGAATAAGATTTTTTGAATTTAGCTATTTGACTTTGGGGTTGGTATTAAGAAACTTAAAAGGACATGATCCCTTTTCTCAGGAAATTTTACTCTAGTTGAGGAGCTCAAAAAATGTCACTGAAAAAGTATCTAGAACACAGTTCAATGTCTATGAAATATTTGTTAAATGACTAAGAAGATATTTTTCCATCTTTTTTTCTTTTTTCCTTCCAGCCTCTTCACACTATTCTTCCTAGAGACCTGTCTCTTCCCAGGAGACAACAGACTGCCACAAAAATCAGTAATTTAGTTTATGAGTTCCTTTAATTTAAAGATATGTTTCTTTCTTTGTGTTGGTTTGAGCCTCACTTACCATGTTAAGTGGTGGGTTTTATTTTCTTTTCCTTTATTTACTTTTTAAATTATTTTAATATTTATTAAACATTAAATGTTTATTTAATTTATAAAATTAATTAAAGAGAGAGGCAGAATGTGAGTGGGGAAGGGGCAGAGAGAGAGGGAGACACAGAATCCAAAGCAGGCTCCAGGCTCCGAGCTGTCAGCACAGAGCCCGACTCAGGGCTTGAACTCACGAACCGTAAGACCATGACCTGAGCCGAAGTCAGATGCCCGACTGACTGAGCCACCCAGGTGCCCCTATTTTCTTTTATTTTAAAGACCACTCCACTGAGAGGAGGGAGATGGAATGGAGGCAGGTAAAAGATTCTCTACCCCTTTTCTGGTCCCGTTAAAATGCAACCCCATCTTCCAAGGGCCAAATGATGGGTATTTACTCCTGACAAGGCAAATTCTAACTCCACTGGAACAAAACTAGAAATATGCAGCCACAAATCGAATTTTTTCTCCAAAACACTAGGCTTAGGACTATGCGGTCAGCCGCATTCTTGGAAGACGTAGTTCCTCAAAGGGAAGCTCACGATGCTCCAAGAGATGATAAAGCTCTTGCTTAAATTATTTGCATTTAAGCACAAAATTCAGAGATGCTCAAGGTGTCAAGTTATTAAACCATAAGACTGAATCTGCAAAGCACACAGAAACAACCAAAACAAGAAACAAATCTATTCTGATGTTATAAAGCAACTATCAGATATCATAAAATCCTCTCGTGGTGTTCCGTTTTCTACCCTGAGCCTCTTTTCATGAAAATGTCCCAAACCACCTTGTGGAAATGTTTTACATGTCAACAGAGGCACAAACAGTAACCAGAGGAGACAAAGAAGAATCGAGCTCAGACTTACAGGTTTATATATAGAGGGGCCAGACATTCTTTTCCTTATTCTGCCCTTTGCACTTGCATTCTCTAGATCAAATGTCTAATTGTTATGCTGGATGCTCCAGTGCCTCTGAATACAAGGTATCACCTCCTATTGAAACCCACATTGTCCTCCCCTGGTTTTTGGTAGTCTTCCCACCCTCTATTACTAGTGTAGCGGTGGGTTTTGCTTTCATTCCTCAACTACATACACTAAGTTCCATCCGGAGCACTTATTCGCCTGGCTTTTTTGGCATCTTTCCACGTGCGTCTGCATTCCTGTAAGGGTAACATCTTCATCCCCTTCCATTTCCCCTCTTTTCCATTTCCTATGATTTTCTCCGTTTTTGTTCTTTGGCCAACCCTCCCTGCAGCTACATGTGTTTTCAAATCTGCCCTGTATTTTTAAATTATCCTGGTATTCTTAGCCTTTGGGCTTTCAGGACTCATTCAAACTCTCTCATCTTTCTTCTGCCGCCTTTCCAATTATTTCTGGGTTTCATTTTGCATGGTCTACCCATAACTTCGTCTTAAGTAAAACTGACTTTCTCAACAGTGAAATGCTTTACCTGAGTAGATGGTTTCTGTAACCTGTCCTTGAAGCACAAATTCAAAGTCTTCCTGGTGAGCGAGCCACCCAACCACTTGCTTCCAGTCTGACTTATCCGGAGTTCTATTATCTCCTCTTGTTGTTGGTAATACAGACCAGCTTCCCCTACTAGAAAATGTTCCCAAGAATGGGGAATTTATGCCAAGAGTGAGACTACCAATGACGAGTTACCTGCATCTCTGCTCCTAGTAGTCTATATTGCTTGGCTTCCCACAATCT
The DNA here is from genome assembly GCF_023721935.1 of Panthera uncia. Classification (NCBI taxonomy): domain Eukaryota; kingdom Metazoa; phylum Chordata; class Mammalia; order Carnivora; family Felidae; genus Panthera; species Panthera uncia. Next base: position 10,687 of record NW_026058860.1, on the reverse strand, counting down.
AATCATCCTTCCCAAAAGGAATTTCTGAGCTTTGCACAGGCACATACACGGAAGACACAGATTCACAGTGGAAGCCTGCTAGTGAAAATTAACCAGTGATTATCCTACAATCCATGTGAATTGTCTTCATATTGGTCTTGATGATCAATAGTCAGACATGTGAATTCAGTTATTTAGGATTCATCTTCCTTCTCTGTTTTGTGAGCTGACACATCTTGACGAAAGCCCTCACTTAGTCGGGACAGTTTTGGCATCTCGATGAGTACAGTATAAGACCATTTTTAACTCCCATTTAGTTTTAGTTCAAAACACAAATTTTAAATGCCACAAAAAGCAGATTTGTGGATCATTCTGCCTAATGCTCTGCTTATGATAACAACACTACAGACATATGCTAAGATATTCCTACCTCAAAAAAAAAAAAAAGGACCATAATATAAGAACATTCATAAGAAGCCAATTTGAACCCAGGCATCAAATTCCCTTCTTCCTCCTATTCCCACTGAAATAGCCAAAGAAAATTAAAATCGGGGAGGAAACATCTATGTCAACCCTGGAAAACAGGGAAAGTTGTGACAAATATTTGACCCCCAAAAAATTGTTGTGACCTTATTTACTAAGAAAAAATAACATAGCAAAATTGACTCAAGAAGAGATAAGAAATACAAATAAGTTAATACCATCAAAGATACTAAAAATACCATTGAGAAACTGTCAAATCATAGAGGGCATTTGGCCTAGAATGTTTTGCAAGCCTTCAAGGAACAGGAAATTCTAATGCTATTTAATCTGTTAAGGAGACCAGCAAAAAGATCAAAATTTTCCAATTCAATTTTAAAAACCAACTAGCATAACCCTGGCACCAAATATCTGGCAAATACAGCACAGAAATCTATAGACCAACATCGCTTAGGAATGCTCATGCAAATATTTTAAGAAATATTACCAAATGAAATCAGCAACATGTTTTAAAAATAATAAACCATAACTGATATACATTAAAGATGACTCCAAGTTCTTTGCTGTTTCTCCCATTGGGAGGTAGAGTCTAATTCCCTTCCACTTGAATCTGGGCTGACCTTAGCAACTTGCTTGACCAACAGAACCTAGCAGAACTTCTGGGGTTAGGTCATAAGGAGTCCTGCAGCTTCCACATCTGTTGAAAAAGCAAACTGCATGACAATATAGGTAGCTTGAGTCCACATGGGTAAATTAAAGACACAAACAGTAAAATAAAGTAAAAGCTACTTCCCAAAATACCAATAGCTATTCTAAGAGATTATAGGGTGTTTTTTAATTTTTAACAATTTTGCCTATATGATTTTTCTAATTTTTCTCTGATGGCCATATGTCATTTTTGTGATTTAAAACGAAGAGTGTGGGCATATTTCTTAAATTGACCTAACTGCTTCTTAGATGAAGGAATTTCATGATTTTACTATAAATGTGTAAAACCACACTTCCTTTGGTTCTTTAAACTACTTTTAGTATATGTTCCTTATTTTTCTGAGGCATTACTCACCTGATTCATTCCCTTCATGACACTGGACATCTTTAATGACATCCCACTCCCCCTCCATCTTCCCAGATTGGGAACATTAAGTAGTCACCTCATCCTCATACAGAAGCACTCATTTGCCCCATCTCTGTTTTTACTGCATCATTAAAATGACCACGTGGCCAGAAATTAGCACTTTAAGGACAGTCCCTGACTTATGATCATTCAACTCACAACTTTTCCACTTTGCGATGGTGTGACAGCTACATGCATTTAGTAGAAACCGTACTTCCGATTTTGAATTCTGATCTTTTCCTGGGCTAGGGGTACTCAGTACAATCCTCTCTCTTCATGACACTGGGCCCTGGCAGCAAGCCACAGCTCCCAGTCAGCCACAAGAGCGTGAGGGTAAGCAAGCCAGATACTGATAACTATTCTGTTTCTCACGTTCAGTACCATATTCAACAAATTACAGGAGAGTCAACACTTTACTATAAAATAGGCTTTGTGTTAGATGATTTGCCCAACTGTAGGCTAAATGTAAGTATTCTGAGCACATTTAAGGCAGGCCAGATTAAGCTGTGATGTTGGGTAGGTCAGGTGTGTTACATGCATTTTGACTTAGGATATGTTCAACCCCCTGTCACTTTACCACAGTGTAACCCTGTCATTAGTCAAAGAAGATCTGTATTCCCAAATTATTTTTCCCTTATTTGTACTATATAAGAATAATAGCCCCAAATGTAAAATATCCTCCTCAATATAATTTATAAAAATATTTATTGGGGGGCGCCTGGGCGGCTCAGTCGGGCTGAGCATCCGACTTCAGCTCAGGTCGTGATCCCGCAGTTCGTGGGTTCGAGCCCCATGTCAGGCTCTGTGCTGACAGCTCAGACCCTGAAGCCTACTTCAGATTCTGTGTGTGTGTGTCTCTCTCTGCCCCTCCCCCACTCATACTCTGTCTCAAGAATGTACATTAAAAAGAAAATTTAAAATACACATACACACACACAGAGAGAGAGAGAGAGAGAGAGCGCCAAATACGTGTATGGATTACTTCTTCACTATCCAGTGGGAAAGCAAATCTTTCTTTAGGGTCAATTTCAGTGACAACATCTATAACACTATAGCTTTTTACCTCCCAAATAGGCATAGATTTCTCTAGACTGCACAGATGGATCTGTATCTAAATTCACAAGGAAGGCCTTTTGTGAATCAATAAGTGCTATCCTGGTGTCATTTTTCTTGCTGTCAAAATGCCACAGTAAAGGGGAAAAGGTCCAAACTCAGCCTGTGTAAATTGTTAGTTTTAGGCTTTTCCCAAATTACTTGGGGGCTTGGGGAGGGACGTGAGCATGCGCACGCACATACACACAGAATTTCTGAAATGGTCTCGTCAATGTGCAAAGCTACCAGGAAGAAAAAGAAAGTCTACTGTTTGATTTTGGATAAAAGAGACTGAGAGTGGGGAGGAAACAGGGCAAGACCACGTAGTAGACAAACAGGAAGAGAGTTGAGAGAAGGTGGCAAAGGACACAACTCAGCCGCTAATCAAGCAGCTCCTATGGAGAAGACGACGAGGCTGGTCGCACAGCTGTGAGCCATTCTGATTGTCAGTATGACACTTGCTCACACAGGCTGGTGACAAGTGCACTCTTCTGCATGCACCATCTAACATCACACAGAAAAGGAATTATTAACCCCTCACTTCACCTTCATTTCTTCTCACCCAACATGCCACACCCTCTGAATACAGCTCCATTTCTCTCCACTTCATCTTACCCATTGGTGTGTGAGTGATTACGTTTAATAGAAAAAGGTATCTTTTGGTCCCTTTTGCTTCCTCTGTAAGCCTTTCAGAATAGAGCAAAAACCCCATCACGTACCATATGAGTCCTTCCAAACCAGGCCCAGCCTCCCCTCCATGATTCACATTATTCCAACTCCCAAGTTGTTCTCTCCTCAAAGAACCCCTCCCTTGTCTTTACTGACCATCCTTCCTGTAACAGTCTTTAGCTTCCCATGCCCACTTGCCCAAATACCACCCACCCTTCTTTAAGACCAATTTCCCCAACTGAGACTAAGTAATCAACTTCTTCCTCTTTCCCTTTCTATTCTCAAAGCACTTTAGGTAGACCTCAATAAATCTGTTAGCACAATAAAACAATAATACAGAGCATTCATTAAATAGAGGGTATGGTGTTGAGTACTCATCCTAATTAGAGATCGTTAGGTTGTGAGAAAGAGAAATCTGCTGGAACCAAGAAAAGGGGGATTTATTATAACACATCAAGAAACCCAGGGCAAGATATACAATCATGCTTCTAGAGGGACTGGAAAGTGATCAGAAATCAAAGAAGCGGCTCGCATACTCGCTCACTCAGGCGTGCATGTGCTTTCTCTCTCTCTCTCTCTCTCTCTCTCTCTACCTCTCTATATTTCTGTCCACCTCCAACTCTTTCAATCTCTCCCCCACCCTTCATTTAGCAATGCTTCTTCCTGGTTGCTGGGTGCTACAGTGGCGACAGTTGTGAAGATCCTCCTTCCCCCCCACTACCAGCCACTACAGAACCATTTAAATGACTCCACTTGTATTTAGTAGTGTTGAGTGAATGTTTTTTTTGTGTGCAGGTCATTATGTATAATAAATGATTTTTTCAAAAAGAGCAAAAGGAGATTGTTTGTATTAGGTAAACATACCCTAATTAATCAAGTCTAAGATTCCATTGATTGTGAGATTCACCTCCATTTTTTATGCATCATCAAGAAAGAAAAAAACTACCTTTTATCGTTATTAAGAAGCTGTCAATTTTAAGACATCCTTATTTTTAGATATGTTAAAATGTAAAACAATAACTCTTGATGAGATGTTATATAGAAAATGAGGTATAAGCTGCCTTTGTATAGCACCTAAGATCTCAAAACAAGAGACTGTTTATGCCATCTTCCAGGGAAAAGCCCCAAATCACCAGTTTACTACCACATAGGCCCTCAGTGGAGGACCTAGTAGCTGGGGCTCATACCAGAAACTGTCAGAAACCACATGCATTCATCTGAAAGACGACATCCATGATGGTAAGTCCATAATTCAAAGCCTTTGGGGTCAGGACATATAGACTACCCAGATAAGACCTGCAAAGAGGTCAGAGGTTTCTTGTCACAGGTTTCTGACCCTGGAGCAGAAGAAAGATTGATTCCTCACTGTCTACCCCTTGATTCCTGAAGCAATTCAGTCTGAGTCCAGATGTTCAGACAAAGGGAAACCTTCAACCTCACCACCAACGGTAGACATCTTTTCTCCCTGCTACTCTCCCTCCCCTCAGGCAACCCATGTGGTGGGCCTGGATAGTGGTGACTGCCGCCCATTTCAGGCTGGGCTTCATGCTCCACAGCCTGACCCTGAGCTCTTGTCAAGGCCAGTCATTGAACTGAGGACTAGGAGGCTGGCATCTGGAACTCTTCCCAGAACCCAACTCTCTCCTTAAAGTGGTTTTATTGTCATTCATTATTGCTTCTAAGATCCATCCACGTTGTTGCATATGCATATAGTTCATTTATATCCACCCCTGCACATTACTCTGACACGTGAATGCACCACAGTTTATCCACCTGGCTTCCCATAACCATTTGTTTTCCTTTAGTTCTTTAATTTTTCTTCTGTTGTGAACAGAGATCCTAGAAGTTCTTATACATGTCTGCTCAGGCACACATGCAAATGTTTTTCTGGAGTATATACCCAGAAGTGGATCGCAGGATTCATATTCAGCTTCACAAGATAAGGCCAGGGGTCATTCCAATTTACCCTCTAATAGGAGATATATGAGTTCCCATTACTTCAAACTTCACCAACTAATTGAAATTGTCAGACTTTCTGATTTTTGCCTATCTAGTAGAATGAAGGAAATGATATACAGCATATCATCATTTTTACAAAGTTCAAAATTAATAGTGAGTAATAAATTTTTAGGTATAGTATATATGCTTGTGATAAAACTATACTTTAAAAAAGAAATGATAAATACAAAATTCAAGATTGTAATTACCTCTAAAAAGAGGCAAGAAAATTTGGATTACTATATCTATATAGTTCATACCTATATAATGTACATACAATATATGTACAATATACATATTGTTTTTACTATTTTAAGTAACAAAATAAAATATTTTCATTGCTTTATTTACTGTTCCCACAAGACTAAAACAATGGTTGCAGATACCTTTGAAACTACATTCTTACAGTCTCATTACCAGAAAAAAAGATTCTTCCCTTCTAGCTCCAGACTGAAAAAAAAACATCTCAGGGAAGGACTCTGACTGGCTCAGACTAGATCACGTGCCCATCTCTGAACCAATCGGTATGGCCAGGGGTGATAAATCCCAGGATTGATCTATCTTGTGTCTATCTACGTGGCCAGAGGGGTAGAATCTGTTGCTATAAAGTGTGGGTAGAAGGGTACGAAAACGCAAAGCATAACAAAAACCATCTGATAGATGTCAGAGCTGAGATTCAAACCCTGATCTGCATGACTCTGGGACCTAGACATTAACCATTTCAGTTCTAGCTCCTACTAGATTAAAATGTGAGTTTTCTCTAGTGTTAGGCCAGGATTTTCTTAAAGTCTGGGACCCTGTCTTATTTATCTTTGTCCCTCCAGCTCCTAGAAATACTACCTGGCACTTTTTAGGTGTTTTGTGGAATTAAATCCCTGAACTACAAATTGCTTATTTGAACATATTCTTAAATCAACACGGATGTGACCATTTCTGAGACCAGCTGTGTGGGTCTTGTGCTCAGAAGGGAACAGATGGGGATTTGAAGAGTGGGAGGGGGTGGAACATTTTAATTTCGAGAACACTTTAGCACCACAAAAATCAAAAGGGAAATAGAAATACTAGAAATTTTATACTCAAAGCAAAATTGCCTGATGATCAGAAGTGAGCATAAGAGTAGCAATGAGTAGCTAGCATACATTTTTCTTATTGAGAAAATCATGACCTTTTAGATTTGTTATTTCTATTAGATTTTCTAATAACCTTTAGAGAAAGGAAAGAAGGATTGGGTGGGGCTAACAGAAGACCTTTCCTTTGACTGTATCCTTAAAATTATTATAACAAAAATGTACTCATAAGATTATTTGCAAATTTAAACATAATCACTCCCTAAATACATGTTTTAAGTTTTGGCAATAATTAGCAGTTTTCTGTCTCTTTCCACTTCCCACAACTGTGATGTGTAGGTATTGTTTGAGAAATGATCTTTATCTTCATTTATTTTCCTTTGGGGCATGTTGGTTTTTATCTTTTTTCTTCCATAGAATCATGTCTTTTCCTAGCATTTGTCTTTTACGTTCCTTTGTGCAGCCTAAAATAAAACAAACCAAAAACCATTTCTTTGTTAAGTACAATCTTCTCTTTTGTCACTATTCATTTTGTCTTGCTTTGGAATGCTTCTAGTCTCCTCTGGACTTTGTATCTACATACTTAAACTTTTATCTTCATTTCAGGCTTTCTTTTGTTCTCCTTTCTTTGTTTCACACACACATTTAAAAAAAATACTTCACTTTAAATGACTCACCATTGTATTGCTTCCCTGGCTTGCACAGCCATTAAGTTGAATATAGTCTATTAATTTAGAGTTGTGTTGTGCTGTCTCAGTTCAGGCTGCTTCTAATTTTGCTGAAGGATCTGTATGTGGCTGCAATTAATTTATTTTTAAACATTTTCTTTCTTTCCCTCTGTCCTCTTTTCTGTATTATCCAATCTGATATCCACCAGAGCATTATACTCTGATCCAAAGTTTGCCCCATTCCAAATTTCAACTTTTTCTTTTTTTCCCTCCTATTAGAGTTGTTTTGTTTCTAATTACAATCCAGCTACCCACAGGCTTGTTTCACTAGAGGCCTTCCCATCGGTGTTTATTCAGGTGATTCAGAAGTGAGTTTTATCCTGATTAACTTTAAAAAAGGAGAGGAGAGGAGAGAAATTGAAAATAATAATTGTTTCAGTCTTGAAACCAAATATTCCCTACTGGCTATGTATACTGCTAGGATTCTCTGGGGTCCTATGTAATCCTCCCACTGCTTTCCTGTATTGACTTATGCAGAGTAGGTTCAAGACAGAAGTAGAAGTCCTAAGAGTCCTGACTCAAGACCTATGGCCCCTTGTCCTAATTCTTTTCCCCTATCTCTTACTTAGCAAATCTACCCTTGTTCTTGGGACAAAAGAAAGAAGTTCCCTTTTACCTTCTTTTCCTCTGGTCTAGTTGATGTAAGCAAAAGAGAGTATAGTCTGGCAGGGCTCTGGAGATTCTTCCCAGATGACCTGACAGTCTTGTCACAGGTGCAAGATCTTCTAAACATTAACTCACAGAAAGCCATGGGGCAAAGAGCAGAAAATAGGTGTTTTATAGAATTAATTTAATCTCCAAACCACTGATTGCTTATTTGAACATTTTCTTATATCAACATGTACATGACCATGTCTGAGACTGGCTGTGTGGGTCAGGTGCTCACAAGAGAACACATGGGAATGAGAGCTCATCCCATGGAATATGAGAATGGGTAGGTCCATTGGTCTACCAAAGTGGGGGATGGAGTAAAAGCCACCCCTGCCATGGTCCTCTCTGGGCTACCCACCAGGTGTGAGATCCATGACTACAGTCATAAGCAAAGTGACTTTTACTCCCCAAATGAGCTCTGTGGCCTCAGTTACAAAGAATGAAGCGTTACTCAGCTAATTATAATGCAGTGCAATGCATTCGCTGCTTCAGGTATGAGACTAATAGCAACCTGAGATTAAAATCTCCAACAGACTGGTTTTCCCCATGCCTTGTGGAGACACAGAAAGGCCTATGGAAAAACAAAAAAAAAACTTTGACATCGCAGGGAAGTTGGGTCCTGAATCAAGAGTCTGGTTACGTGGCCCAGATAATGTGGAGCGCCGTGGTGGGCATGAGACTTCAGTGGAGGTTGAATCAGATGACTACACTTAGGTCTGCCTCCTACTCACAAGATTTTCCACTGTCACCCCTACCATGATTCACCCCAGTCTGTAAAGCCCAAGTACAGGACCCAATCCCCCAGAAAACCATGAATGTGTCCCTAAGTCTTTTCCAGGCAAAGCTAGTGCTCTCTGTTGGTTAGAACAAATGCCAATGAAGCCAAAGCTTGGGCAATACATGAGCCAGTTTCTCACAGGAGAGAATTCTATTCTGTAGTAAGAGACTAAACCTTTAAGCCTAGCCAGACATTTTGCAACTACAAACGTAATAAAGTGAATTCTGTGTTCAATTATCTACTGTGTTAAAAAAGCTACTGTCACTTTAAATTCTGTGTCAGAACCAATCTCTCAAGAAGTCAGTTGCTGGAACAAAGTAGCCGGAGGCTATCTATAAAGAACCAGATAGAAAAGATTTCTTCTAAGAAAGCAAAAAAAATTAAAAGTAACAAAATCTGAAAAACCTCCTATGATGAGAGCAAGCCAGACATGGGTGTATTCAAGTCTCTCTATTTCATAGATGCAAAGGAAAATTGAAGTACTTCTTGGTAGCTTCTAAATTCAGGGAAAAATTAAATTACACAAATATCAAAGGCAATTGTTGGAGGTGATGCTAACAAGATGGTAAAGAGAAGCTAAATCCCTTCTCTCTGAAAACCATCTCCTTCACCCCAGTGTGAACGTCCTCACAACTAATAAAGGAAGTGAAATACCTGGAAGAAACTACCAGGAAGTTGAGATCAAGATAAGAAGGGGGAATTTAAGAAGAAAAAATTGCCTCCTTCACTGTGACAAAAGTGTAAACTGGTACATTTCTGGAAAGCAATTTGGCAACAAACTTAACAAAGCCCTTCAAAATAAGCGTTACCTTTGACTTAGTAACCCTACTTCCAAGCAACAATCCTAAGATAATAATAAAAATCGTGGAGAAATATGAATGCCACAGAATTATTTACAAGGGTGAAAAATTAGACATCTAAATCTACTATGGAACAACCCATACTACCGAAAATTATGCAATTATTTAAATTGTACCTTTCAGATTAGTCCGTATTATGAAAACACGCTCGTGATATGTTAATTGAAAAGAAAGGGTGCAAAATAACATAAGTAGAATTACTGTAGGTTAGTTTACATGTATATTTTAGGAGAAAATACAACATTGCTAGTGGGTACCATTTGACTGTGGAATCAAAGTTCGTGTTACCAAATTTTCCACATCAAACCAGTATTACTTTGATAATCACCAAAAAGTTATTTTTTGAGAAAATTTAAAAGTTTTTAAATGGGGAGAGGGAGGAGCAGATCGCAAAACTGTATGGGGGGAGGGGGAGGCCAAAATAAAATACTTAAACTATTACAATATGAATTTTTGTTATCTTAGGATTATAGGTCACTGTATAATTTTTTGCTTTCTACTTTTTGGCATTTTCCTATTTTTCTTTAAAGAAAAGAAATCTCTTTTATACAGGAAAGATATTTTGAAAGAAAGAAAGAATGAGAGAAATAAGAATGAAAGGAAGAAGAAACACCCTTCTCATTAAGGATAACAAAACCACGTTAAGAAGTGAATCAGGGGCTTCCTTCTATTTGGTCTTTTATTGGAAGATGTAATAACATGAGGGTAACTTCATGTTGCTCCTAAAATGGGCTACCAAACCCAAAGTGAGTGAACCGTAAAGATGGCACATCATAAAGAAAAACATAAAGTGAGGGGAGGGGGCAGCCTCTTACGAGAGAAGACTGACCTGGCTCAGCCACCCTTGTCCGATCACCTCTCTCCAGCGTATACAGGCAGACAGCTGGGGGATGCAGAGGACCTAAGAAGTACCTTTGTAATCGTGATTCATTGGTCTGGCCTAAGGAAGAGCACTGTAGGTGGCAGTTGCTGAGGCTGTGAAAATGCACCACTCAGATTTCCTAATGCATGGAGCATAAGCAATAGCCCCAGCTACAGCACAGTGGAATCCACCATCACATTGGAGCCAAGATCAGGCTTGTCATTAGCTGCTCCCAGACCGATGACTGAGTGAGGCAAGGATGATAAGGCAGACCCATTCCTGAGAGCCTTGCTGGAATTTTCTTAGAACTGCACTGAAGTCTAAGACCTTCCTTCCTTTCTGCCCTATCTCCTCCACAGGGGTCAGACCAGCACAACAATCTGGTGGCTCTCTCAGCCTTCTCCCGCTC
>NW_026058859.1:0-14014 GCF_023721935.1 Panthera uncia | reverse complement strand
AAAAAAATGGAAAAAGATTCCATGCTCCTGGATAGGAAGAACAAATATTGTTAAAATGTAGATACTACCCAAAGCAATCTACATATTCAATGCAATCCCTATCAAACTAACACCAGCATTCTTCACAGAGCTAGAACTAACAATCCTAAAGTTTGTATGGAACCAGAAAAGACCCCGAATAGCCAGAACAAGAAAACCAAAGCAGGAGGCATCACAATCCTGGACTTCAAGCTATACCACAAAAGCTGTAATCATCAAGACAGTATGGTACTGGCACAAGAACAGACACTCAGATCAATGGAACAGAATAGAGAACCCAGAAATGGACCCACAAATATGTGGCCAACTAATCTGTGACAAAGCAGGAAAGAATATCCAATGGAAAAAAGACGGTCTCTTCAGCAAGTGGTGCTGGGAAACCTGGACAGCGACATGCAGAAGAATGAACCTGGACCGCTTTCTTACACCACACACAAAAAGAAACTCAAAATGGATGAAAGACCTCACCGTAAGACAGGGAGCCATCAAACTCCTCGAGGAGAAAGCAGGCAAAAACCTCTTTGATCTTGGCCGCAGCAACTTCTTACTCAACACGTCTCTGGAGGCAAGGGAAATGAAAGCAAAAATAAACTACTGGGACCTCATCAAAATAAAAAGCTTCTGCACAGTGAAGGAAACAATCAGCAAAACTAAAAGGCAACCGACAGAATGGGAGAAGATATTTGCAAACGACATATCAGATAAAGGGTTAGTATCCAAAATCTATCAAGAACTTGTCAAACTCAACAGCCAAAAAACAAATAATCCAGTGAAGAAATGGGCAAAAGACATGAAGAGACACTTCTCCAAAGAAGACATCCAGATGGCCAACCGACAGATGAAAATGATCAACATCACTCATCATCATGGAAATACAAATCAAAACCACAATGAGATACCACGTCACACCTGTCAGAATGGCTAACATTTACAACTCAGGCAACAACAGATGTTGGCGAGGATGCAAAGAAAGAGGATCTCTTTTGCACTGCTGGTGGAAATGCAAACTGGTGCAGCCACTCTGGAAAACAGGATGGAGGTTCCTCAAAAAACTAAAAATAGAACTACCCTACAACCCAGCAATTGCAGTACTAGGCATTTATCCACGGGACACAGGTGTTTCGAAGGGACATGTTTCAAAGGGACACGTGTACCCCCATGTTTATAGCAGCACTATCAACAATAGCCAAAGTATGGAAAGAGCCCAAATGTCCATTGATGGATGGATGAAGAAGATGTGGTATGTGTGTGTGTGTGTGTGTGTGTGTATGTGTACACACACATACAATGGAGTTTTACTCGGCAATCAAAAAGAATGAAATCTTGCCATTTGCAACTGCGTGGATAGAAGTAGAGAGTATTATACTAGGCGAAATTAGAGAAAGACAAATATCATAAGATTCATTCATATGAGGACTTTAAGACACAAAACAGATGAACCTAAGTGAAGGGAAACAAAAATAATATAAAAACAGGGAGGGGGACAAAACAGAAGAGACTCATAAATATGGAGAACAAACAGAGAGTTACTGGAGGGGTTGTGGGAGGGGGGATGGGCTAAATGGGTAAGGGGCATTAAGGAATCTACTTCTGAAACATTGTTGTACTATATACTAACTAACTTGGATGTAAATTAAAAAAAAAAATTTAAGTGTATAATTCAGTGGGATTCTTTTTTTAGTAGATTCACAAAGTTGTGCAACAATCGCCCACAATCTAATTCCAGAACATTTTCATTACCCCAAAAATAAACTGTATTCATTAGCAGTCACTGTGTATTTCCTGCCCTCCCCCCACCCCAGTCCCTGGGAACCACTAATCTGCTTTTTGTCTCTATGGATTTGCTTCCTCTAGACATTTTGTATTAATGGAGTCATATGGTATATGGCCCTTTATGACTGGCTTCTTTCACTTGGTGTAATGTTTTCAGGGTTCATTCATCTTGTACCATGTGATAAACTGCATGTTGTCTCCCTAAATTCATATGTTGAAGCCCTAGCCCCGAGTGTGATGGTATTTGAGATGGGACTTCTGGGAGGTAATTAGGGTAACTGGGAGGTAGATCAGGGTTAGATGAGGTCACGAGGGTGGGGCCTCATGATGGGATTTGTGCCTTTGTAAGAAGAGACACAGGGGGGACTTCAGCTCAGGTCATGAGCTTGGGCCCTGCATCGGGCTCTCTGCTGTCAGCCCAGAGCCTGCTTCAGATATTCTGTCCCCCTCTCTCTTTCTGCCCCTCCCCCACTCATTCTCTTTTCTCTCTCTCTCTGTCCCAAAATAAATAAATAAACTTAAAAAAAAAGAGAGAGACACCAGAGAGTTTGCTAGCGGTTTCTGCGTGCCCCCACAGAGAAGAGATCGTGTGAGCACAAAACGAGAAGGCAACCACCTGCAACAAGGGGAGAGGCCACACCAGAAACCTCCATTCTTGGGGCACCTGGGTGGCTCATTCGGTTAAGTGTCCAACTTTGGCTCGGGTCATGATCTCATGATTCATGAGTTTGAGCCCCTAGTCAGGCTCTGTGCTGACAGCGCTGAGCCTAGAGCCTGCTTGGGATTCTGTGTCTCCTCTCTCTGCCCCTCTCCTGTTCCCACTCCGTGTGTGTCTCTCTCTCAAAAATCAATAAACATTTTTAAAAATTTTTTTTAAAGAAATGAAGAAACCAACCATTCCAGCACACTGATCTCAGACTTCCAGAACCATGAGCAAGTACATTTCTGTTCTTTAAGCCACCCTAACTATGGCATTTTATTATGGCAGCTCAAGCAAACTAAGACATGAGATTTATCAGTACTTCATTCCTTTTAAAAAAAAAATTTTAAGGTTTTATTTTTAAGTAATCTCTACACCCAACCTGGGGCTCGAACTCACAACCCCAAGATCAAGAGTTGCACATTCCACCAACTGAGCCAGCAAGGTGCACCTCCCTTTTATTTTTCTTTTTTAAGCGCCAAAACATTTTAACCCCTTAGTTGTTTTTTTCCTTTTTTAAAGAGTATTTTAATTTTATTTTATATTTTTTAATGTTTATTTATTTATTTTGAGAGAGAGAGAAAGTGCAAGTGGGGGAAGGGCAGAGAGGGGAGTGGGGAGAGAGAATCCCAAACAGGCTCCGTGCTGTAAGTGCAGAGCCCAACTCAGGGCTCGAACTCACGAACCATATCATGACCTGAGCCAAAAATCCAGAGTCAGACGTTTATCCAACTGAGCCATCCAGGTGCCCGAAGAGGATTTTATTTTATTATTTATTTTTTTCAAGTAGGTTCCACACCCAGTGTGGGGCTCGAACTCACAACCCTGAGATCAAGAACCGTAATCCCTACCAACTGAGCCAGCCAGGTGCCACCCCCCATTTTTTTGCCTTTTTAAATAAAGTTAAACAGCCGAACAAAAATTCACAAACTGCTTCCCTGTCCAAGCCGTTCCTCCCTCCCACACCCTTTCCTTCACCTTATTCACACAGACCCAGGGTATCCAACTGAGAAGAAGAAACTGTTCCAAGAACATGGAAAAGTGAAGAAGAAAGGAGGTGAATTGTGTCTACATTCAAGGTCATGCTGAGCAAGTCTGCACTCTCTGGATTTTGGATGGTTTTCTCTTGCTAGCCAAATGGAAAAAGGAAATTCCCTGGACCAGATGCTTCAAAGCTAAAGGCCCAGCACCACCAAAGAATGCCAAAGAAAATACAGTTGGCATCAAACTCACCCATATTCATGCCCTTCTCACCCAGGTCCTGTCCAATGTCACAGTGGCTCTTCTTCTTGGGACCAGTGGGGACAGTGACTTCCTTGAACTTTTTCTCCTCCTCGTTCTAAGCTTCAGCACTGGCTCCCCTGTGCCCATCTGCATGATGCTCCAAGGCTCATTTTTGGTAAGTTTTCTTGATCTTGTCCTCAGAGGCATTCGTGTGCACTCCCAGAATCTTGTAATAATCTTTCCTTTTCTTCACTCCAGCTGTGCGTTTTTTAGGAGCTGTATTTGTTCTTATGTTTTCTCCGTCTGCTGTACTTTTCCACAGTCCTGCACTGCCTCTTCATATTTTTCTGTGCCCATGTTACACTGAGCTCTTCCCATGGAGTATTTTAAGTGAGTGGCATTGAGCTTCACTGCATTTGTGCTGTCTTCTATTGCACCATCTCGTTTCCTAAGCTTGGAATGATCTGTACCCCAATTATAGTAGAGTTCAGCATTTGTTTTTATATTGTTGGGGTCTGTTCCCCAAGGCTTCTGTGTACAGTTCACAGGCCAGCTTGTAATTTCCTTCTTTAAATGCTTTATTCCCATCCTCTTTGCTTTAAGTGCTTTGGCATTTCTGCAAGCCAGGTAGTCATTTTGATGATCAGGAGCCATCTTGGGAGCCTGTACAAAAAACTGAAGTGCCTTCTCAATACAGTCTTCATAATATAGGCAAAGACCTCATTCCTACACAGCATGCACATTGGTGGAATGTCACTGGCCACAAACTGTGCTTCTGGATAATGACCCAGCATTGCTAAAGAGTATGCTTTGGTGATTTTGAAGCAATGGCAGGCAGGGAACACTCTATGCAGAAAACCACTTTCCGAAAATCCGACTTCTCAAAATCTGTTTCTGTTATTTTCTCATATTCTACGAGCATTCTTGAACTCCTGTTGTGCCTGAGAATTTTTTGATCCAGTTGTAGAACTCTCTGGAAACTGTGACATGCTGCCATGGCATTCCCTAGAGATAGGGGGCATTTGCCTTCCCATAGATGTCCCCAGGGGAAACTGTCATTCAACTTCACTGCTGTGCATCTCCAAGAGTTTCCTGGAACCCTCTGAGCATCATGAAAGTGGCTGCTCAATTCTCACTACAGCTAGAATTTTTAGGACACATGTCTTTGTCCCTTGTATAATAGTTACAAGCTTCATTGTAATCTTTCCTGGTATGGTTCGCATTTCCTTTTTCTTTGAAAGACTCTGCCTCCCTCCTTACTTCATTGTGGAGCAGCTCTGGTTCTGTCACCACCATTAACACATGGCACTCCGCAGCAACACTGTCTTACCACTGAGACCATACTTCATTCCTTTTTATCATCAAATAATATTCCACTGCATGAATACACATTTTCTCTAGTCCTTCACCAGCTGAGGGACATTTGGGTTGTTCTCATTAGGGGGCTATTATGAATACTCCTGCTATGAACATTTATGTGGACATGTTTTCTCTTGGGTATATTCCCAGGAATGGGGTTGCCAGGTCACATGGTCACTCTGTGTTTGACTTTTTGAGGGAACCATTCAGTCTGTTTTCCAAAGGAGTTTTCCAAAGTGTATATCCCATCAGCAGTGAATGAGGCTCTGATTTCTCCACAGCCTTGTCAACATTTGTTACTCTTTTTTATTATACCCATCAGTGGATGCAAAATGTGGTTTCTACTTGTATTTTCCTGATGACTACAGAGCATCTTTTCATATGCTTATTGGCCATTTGTTTATCTTCTTTAGAAAAATGTCTATTGAAGTCCTTGGCCTGCTTTTAAAATAGATTATCTCTTTATTTTTTATTTTTTAAGAATTCATTTTTAAGTAATCTCCACACCTAACATGGGGCTCGAATTCAAGATGCGAAGATCAAGAGTCAGGCATCCCTACCTTTTTATTTTTGAGTTGTAAAACCTCTTTATACATTCTGGGTTCTAGACTCTCATCAGACACATGATTTGTAACTATGTTCTCCCATTTTGTGGGTTGTCTTTTCACTTTCTTGATAGTGTCCCAACATGCACAAAAGTTTTTAAATTTGATGAAGTCCAGTTTATCTTTTTTTTTTTTTCTTTTTTGGTTGTCTTTGCTTTTGGTGTCCCATCTAAGAAACTGTAGCCTAATCCAAGGTCACAAAGATTTATATATGTTTTATTCTAAGAGGTTTATAGTTGTAGCTCTTACATTTAAGTCTGTGATAGATCTGGAGTTAATTTTTGTATATGATGTGAGCTAAGAGCCCAACTTCATTCTTTTTCACGTGGCCAGCTGTCCGAGCACCATTTTTTTTTAATATATGAAATTTATTGTCAAATTGGTTTCCATACAACACCCAGTGCTCATCCCAAAAGATGCCCTCTTCAATACCCATCACTCACCCTCCCCTCCCTCCCACCCCCCATCAGCCCTCAGTTTGTTCTCAGTTTTTAAGAGTCTCTTATGCTTTGGCTCTCTCCCACTCTAACCTTTTTTTTTTTCCTTCCCCTCCCCCATGAGTTCCTGTTAAGTTTCTCAGGGTCCACATAAGAGTGAAAACATATGGTATCTGTCTTTCTCTGTATGGCTTATTTCACTTAGCATCACACTCTCCAGTTCCATTCACGTTGCTACAAAAGGCCATATTTCATTCTTTCTCATTGCCACGTAGTACTCCATTGTGTATATAAACCACAATTTCTTTATCCATTCATCAGTTGATGGACATTTAGGCTCTTTCCATAATTTGGCTATTGTTCAGAGTGCTGCTATAAACATTGGGGTACAAGTGCCCCTATGCGTCAGTACTCCTGTATCCCTTGGGTAAATTCCTAGCAGTGCTACTGCTGGGTCATAGGGTAGGTCTATTTTTGATTTTTTGAGGAACCTCCACACTGTTCTCCAGAGTGGCTGCAACAGTTTGCATTCCCACCAACAGTGCAAGAGGGCTCCTGTTTCTCCACATCCTTCCTCTCCAGCATCTATAGTCTCCTGATTTGTTCATTTTGGCCACTCTGACTGGCGTGAGGTGATATCTGAGTGTGGTTTTGATTTGTATTTCCCTGATGAGGAGTGACGTTGAGCATCTTTTCATGTGCCTGTTGGCCATCCGGATGTCTTCTTTAGAGAAGTGTCTATTCATGTTTTCTGCCCATTTCTTCAGTGGGTTATTTGTTTTTCCGGTGTGAAGTTTGGTGAGCTCTTTATAGATTTTGGATAGTAGCCCTTTGTCCGATATGTCATTTGCAAATATCTTTTCCCATTCCATTGGTTGCCTTTTAGTTTTGTTGATTGTTTCTTTGCTGTGCAGAAGTTTTTTATCTTCATGAGGTCCCAAGTTCATTTTGCTTTTAATTCCCTTGCCTCTGGGGATGTGTCAAGTAAGAAATTGCTATGGCTGAGGTCAGAGAGGTCTTTTCCTGCTTTCTCCTCTAGGGTTTTGATGGTTTCCTGTCTCACATTCAGGTCCTTTATCCATTTTGAGTTTATTTTTGTGAATGGTGTGAGAAAGTGGTCTAGTTTCAACCTTCTGCATGTTACTGTCCAGTTCTCCCAGCACCATTTGTTAAAGAGACTGCCTTTTTTCCATTGGATATTCTTTCCTGCTTTGTCAAAGATTAGTTGGCCATACTTTTGTGGGTCTAGTTCTGGGGTTTCTATTCTATTCCATTGGTCGATGTGTCTGTTTTTGTGCCAAAACCATGCTGTCTTGATGATTACAGCTTTGTAGTAGAGGCTAAAGTCTGGGATTGTGATGCCTCCCGCTTTGGTCTTCTTCAAAATTACTTTGGCTATTCGGGGCCTTTTGTGGTTCCATATGAATTTTAGGATTGCTTGTTCTAGCTTCAAGAAGAATGCTGGTGCAATTTTGATTGGGATTGCATTGAATGTGTAGATAGCTTTGGGTAGTATTGACATTTTGACAATATTTATTCTTCAACCCATGAACACGGAATGTTTTTCCATTTCTTTATATCTTCTTCAATTTCCTTCATAAGCTTTCTATAGTTTTCAGCATACAGATCTTGTACATCTTTGGTTAGATTTATTCCTAGGTATTTTATGCTTCTTGGTGCAACTGTGAATGGGATCAGTTTCTTTATTTGTCTTTCTGTTGCTTCATTATTAGTGTATAAGAATGCAACTGATTTCTGTACATTGATTTTGTATCCTGCAACTTTGCTGAATTCATGTATCAGTTCTAGCAGACTTTTGGTGGAGTCTATCGGATTTTCCACATATAATATCATGTCATCTGCAAAAAGTGAAAGCTTAACTTCATCTTTGCCAATTTTGATGCCTTAGATTTCCTTTTGTTGTCTGATTGCTGATGTTAGCACTTCCAACACTATGTTAAACAACAGCGGTGAGAATGGACATCCCTGTCGTGTTCCTGGTGTCAGGGAAAAAGCTCTCAGTTTTTCCCCATTGAGGATGATTTTAGCTGTGGGCTTTTCATAAATGGCTTTTATGATGTTTAAGTATGTTCCTTCTATCCCGACCTTCTCGAGGGTTTTTATTAAGAAAGGATGCTGTATTTTGTCAAATGCTTTTTCTGCATCAATTGACAGGATCATATGGTTCTTACCTTTTCTTTTATTAATGTGATGTATCACGGTGATTGATTTGCAAATGTTGAACCAGCCCTGCATCCCAGGAATGAGTCCCACTTGATCATGGTGAATAATTCTTTTTATATGCTGTTGAATTCGATTTGCTAGTATCTCATTGAGAATTTTTGCATCCATATTAATCAGGGATATTGGCCTGTTGTTCTCTTTTTTTATTGGGTCTCTGTCTGGTTTAGGAATCAAAGTCATACTGGCTTCATAGAATGAGTCTGGAAGTTTTCCTTCCCTTTATATTTCTTGGAATAGCTTGAGAAGGATAGGTATTATCTCTGCTTTAAATGTCTGGTAGAACTCCCCTGGGAAGCCATCTGGTCCTGGACTCTTATTTGTTGGGAGATTTTTGATAACTGATTCAATTTCTTCACTGGTTATGGGTCTGTTCACGCTTTCTAGTTCCTCCTGATTGAGTTTTGGAAGTGTGTGGGTGTTTAGGAATTTGTCCATTTCTTCCAGGTTGTCCAGTTTGTTGGCATATAGTTTTTCATAGTATTCCCTGATAATTGCTTGTGTTTCTGAGGGATTGGTTGTAATAATTCCATTTTCATTCATGATTTTATCTATTTGGGTCATCTCCCTTTTCTTTTTGAGAAGCCTGGCTAGAGGTTTATTAATTTTGTTTATTTTTTCAAAAAAGCAACTCTTGGTTTCATTTATCTGCTCTACAGTTTTTTTAGACTCTATATTGTGTATTTCTGCTCTGATCTTTATTATTTCTCTTCTTCTGCTGGGTTTAGGGTGTCTTTGCTGTTCTGCTTCTATTTCCTTTAGGTGTGCTGTTACAGTTTGTATTTGGGATTTTTCTTGTTTCTTGAGATAGGCCTGGATTGCAATGTATTTTCCTCTCAGGACTGCCTTCGCTGCATCCCAAAGCATTTGGATTGTTGTATTTTCATTTTTGTTTGTTTCCATATATTTTTTAATTTCTTCTCTAATTGCCTGGTTGACCCATTCATTCTTTACTAGGGTGTTCTTTAACCTCCATGCTTTTGGAGGTTTTCCAGACTTTTTCCTGTGGTTGATTTCAAGCTTCATAGCATTGTGGTCTGAAAGTATGCATGGTATAATTTCAATTCTTGTAAACTTATGAAGGGCTGTTTTGTGACCCAGTATATGATCTATCTTGGAGAATGTTCCATGTGCACTCGAGAAGAAAGTATATTCTGTTGCTTTGGGATGCAGAGTTCTAAATATATCTGTCAAGTCCATCTGATCCAATGTATCATTCAGGGCCCTTGTTTCTTTATTGACTGTGTGTCTAGATGATCTATCCATTGTTGTAAGTGGGGTGTTAAAGTCCCCTGCAATTATCACATACTTATCCATAAGGTTACTTATGTTTGTAAGTAATTGTTTTATATATTTGGGGGCTCCCGTATTCGGCACATAGACATTTATAATTGTTAGCTCTTCCTGATGGATAGAC
Organism: Panthera uncia; assembly: GCF_023721935.1. Lineage (NCBI taxonomy): Eukaryota > Metazoa > Chordata > Mammalia > Carnivora > Felidae > Panthera > Panthera uncia. The sequence goes on along the minus strand of NW_026058859.1, from coordinate 4,219 downwards.
CCTGTAATTATTATATAATTCTCTTCTTCATCTCTTGTTACAGCCTTTAAAGTCTAGTTTGTCTGATATAAGTATGGCGACTCCAGCTCTCTTTTGACTTCCAGTAGCGTGGTAAATAGTTCTCCATCCCCTCACTTTCAATCTGAGGGTGTCCTCATGTCTAAAACAAGTCTCTTGTAGACAGAAAATAGATGGGTCTTGTTTTTTTATCCATTCTGATACCCTATGTCTTTTGGTTGGCGCATTTAGTCCATTTACATTCAGTGTTATTATAGAAAGATATGAGTTTAGTCATTGTGATGCCTGTAGGTTTCATGCTTGTAGCGATGTCTCTGGTACTTTGTCTCACAGGATCCCCCTTAGGATCTCTTGTAGGGCTGGTTTAGTGGTGATGAATTCCTTCAGTTTTTGTTTGTTTGGGAAGACCTTTATCTCTCCTTCTATTCTAAATGACAGATTTGCTGGATAAAGGATTCTCAGCTGCACATTTTTGCTGTTCATCACATTGAAGATTTCCTGCCATTCCTTTCTGGCCTGCCAAGTTTCAGTAGAGAGATCCGTCACGAGTCTTACCGGTCTCCCTTTATACGTTAGAGCATGTTTATCCCTAGCTGCTTTCAGAATTTTCTCTTTATCCTTGTATTTTGCCAGTTTCACTATGATATGTCGTGCAGAAGATTGATTCAAGTTACGTCTGAAGGGAATTCTCTGTGCCTCTTGGATTTCAATGCCTTTTTCCTTCCCCAGATCAGGGAAGTTCTCAGCTATTATTTCTTCAAGTACACCTTCAGCAACTTTCCCTCTCTCTTCCTCCTCTGGAATACCAATTACACGTAGATTATTTCTCTTTAGTGCATCACTTAGTTCTCTAATTCTCCCCTCATACTCCTGGATTTTTTTTTATCTTTTTCTCAGCTTCCTCTTTTTCCATAATTTTATCTTCTAATTCACCTATTCTCTCCTCTGCCTCTTCAATCCGAGCTGTGGTTGTCTCCATTTTATTTTGCAGCTCATTTATAGCATTTTTTAGCTCCTCCTGGTTGTTCCTTAGTCCCTTGATCTCTGTAGCAATATATTCTCTGCTGTCCTCTATACTGTTTTCAAGCCCAGGAATTAATTTTATGACTACTATTCTAAATTCACTTTCTGTTATATTGTTTAAATCCAGTTCATTAGCTGCCGTTATTTCCTGGAGATTGTTTTGAGGGGAATTCTTCCGTTTCGTCATTTTGGATAGTCCCTGGAGTGGTGCGGAACTGCAGGGCACTTCCCCTGTGCTGTCTTGAATAACTTGCGTTGGTGGGCGAGGACCATTTTTTTTTTAAATGACCATTCTTCCTTCATTGGCTGGCATCCTCAGCAAAACTCAGTTGACCAGAGATCTAGATGTCCATCTACCTCTATGTCAGTATCACGCTAGCTTGATTTCTGTAGATCTGCAGCAAGTTCTGAACTCTTAAGATTTTTTAATCTCTAAAAGTTTACTTTCCCTTTTTGTTGTTGCTGAAGTAATGGGGTCAATGTCCTATAGACTTACCACATTCTGGATCTGGCTGGTTGCATCCTTGGAATGTCATTCAACATATTTATCTCTGCATACCTCAATATTCAAAAAGCTTTATTGGGTTTGAGTATAATTTTCACAGGACATATTGCCTTCCAGCAGGAGGCACAAAATGTTTTCTCATCTCAGTGAGCTAATGTGTTCTTTCTCCATGATTCATCTATTACAAAGTTCTCCATCAGCCTTTTACCTTTCATCAAACAGTGAAGATTCTAGCTCTCATCAGTGTTCCATTAGTCAATCCAGGTGGTGCCTTGATGCTTGTATCTTTCCTTCTACGTTTATATTAACGTGATCCTCCTAGAATGGAGAACTTTCCCTCCCCATCTATTTTCTTATCTCAAAGTTTGGTCTGTATGGAAAAATCAGGATAAAAGTCTGATTCTTTCCTTTGACTTACCTACCAGTTTTCAGAATGAGTTCTTTCCTAGAATCCTCCAAAGGTAATTAATGATGATTTTTCAGTATCATTTTAAATTTATTAATCTTTTATTTACATATTTCAACCTATTAAAGTTACTTTTAAGTCAGGTTTATTGAGGAATAATTGACACACACTAAAGTTCACCCTCTTTAAGTGTACAGTTGGATGAGTTTTAATAACTATATACACCAACACATTATTCTAAGATCTGGAACATTTCTATCACCCCAAAAACTTCCCTTGTATCCCTTTGCAGCCAATCCCCTGCCCCACCCTACACCTCTGGCAATCATTTATCCAAATGCTGTCCCTAGTAAGGTTTCTCCCAAAAAGTATTATATAAACAGAATTATATAGAATGGTGCCATTTCTGTTGTGTCGTCTTTCATTTAGTAAATGTGTTGGGGATTCAACACGTTGCTGAGTATAGCAGCGGTATGTTCCTTTTATTACTGAGTAGTAATCCTATTTATTCCACAGTTTGTTTATCCATTTCTGAGTTGACAGACATTTGTGTTGTTTCCAGGTTTTTGCAAGTATGAATAAAGCTATATACATTGGCATCCAGATGATCCTTCAGTGGACACATATTTTTATTTTTGTTAGGGAAATACCTAGGAGTGAGTCACTAGGTCATATGATAGCTGGAGATTAAACAATAAGAAATTGTCAAGCTGTTTTCCAAAGTGGCTTTTGTTATTCGTCTTGATGTTCAAATTATTTCATCATTAGGCTAGTGGGAGCTCCTTCCAGTAAGGTCCTGTCCTACCAACAGGGCTCCAGGAGTCTTCAATAACTTCCTTGCTTTCAAGTATGACTGAGATTCCAGCCTCATCTTGAACATTTCTGCCTTAGACTAGAAATCAGCTACTTTTCCAAGGAACTCTTTTAGCGGGGACTGGTACTTAGAAACCACACCCTGAACACCAGGAGTGCTTATGACTACCTGATTCAGTGTCTATAGGCTTTTCAGGTGGACAGACCTAGGCAGTTAATGTTTTTAAGAAACAGAAAAATAAATCATTAACTTATAGATAAGTCATTAGAATTATAAGGGGTTTTTTTAAACTTCTTTTTTGAATTATTTGCATTTCTTTTGTGCTGAAAATCTTGTTTCTTAATGAGACTTAAGATGATTACTTGTTTTATCCTTCTATATGGATAGTAGTTTCAAAATGGTAACACTGATATTATAATTTTTTAAGTGTTTATTTTGGTTTTTTAACACTTTTAAAATATTTATTTATTTTTGAGATAGAGCATAAACGGGGAAGGGACAGAAAGAGAGGAGGGCATAGAATCTGAGGCAGGCTCCAGGCTCTGAGCTGTCAGCACAGAGCCCAACATAGGGCTCAAACTCACGAGCTATGAGATCATGACCTGAGCTGAAGTCAGGTGCTTAACCAACTGAGCCACCCAGGCACCCTAAATGTTTATTTATTTTTGAAAGAGAGAGACGGAGTGCGAGCAGGGGAGGGGCAGAGAGAGAGGGAGACACAGAATCTGAAGCAGGCTTCAGGCTCTGAGCTATCAGCACAGAGCCTGATGCAGGGCTCAAACCCATGAACCATGAGATCATGAATGACCTGAGCCTAAGTCAGACGCTTAACCCACTAAGCCACCCAGGTGCCCCTAACACTGATATTGTAACTTAATAAGACAAGTCCATGCTACCTTGAGATCATAAAAGCCATATATGAATGACCCAACACTAATATCATCCTCAATGGGGAAACACTGAGAGCTTTCCCCTTAAGGTCAGGAACAAGACAGGGATGTCCACTCTTGCTACTGTTATTCAACATAGTATTAGAAGTCTTAGCCTCTGCAATCAGACAACACAAAGAAATAAAAGGCATCCAAATCGACCAGGAGGAGGTCAAACTTTCACTCTTTGCAGATGACATGATACTCTATATGGAAAACCCAAAAGATTCCACCAAAAAACTGCTAGAATTGATTCACGAATTCAGCAAAGTGGCAGGATATAAAATCAACGCACAGAAATCAGTTGCATTCCTATACACCAACAATGAAGCAACAGAAAGAGAAATCAAGGAATCGATCCCATTTATAGTTGCACCAAAAACCGTAAAATACCTAGGAATAAATATAACCAAAGAGGTGAAAAATCTATACACTGAAAACTACAGAAAACTTATGAAAGAAATTGAAGAAGACACAAAAAAAATGGAAAAAGATTCCATGCTCCTGGATAGGAAGAACAAATA
>NW_026058858.1:12462-14014 GCF_023721935.1 Panthera uncia | reverse complement strand
GGGGGGGAATCTTTTGGGTATTCCGTACAGACTGTCACGTTGTTGGCAAAGAGTGAAAGTTTGACTTCCTCCTTGCCAGTTTGGATGCCTTCTAGTCCTTCTTGTTGTCTGATTGCTGAGGCTAGGACTTCCAATACTAGGTTGAATAACCGTGGCGAGAGTGGACATCCCTGTCGTGTTCCTGACCCTAGGGGGAAAACTCTCAATTTCCCCATTGAGGATGATATTCGCATTGGTCTTTCCCATGTGGCTCTTATGATCTCGAGGTATGATCCTTCTATCCCTACTTTCTTAAGGGTTTTCATCAAGAAAGGATGCTGAGTTTTGTCAAATGCTTTCTCGGCATCTACTGAGAGGATCATGTGGTTCTTCTTCTTTCTTTTATTAATGTAGTGTATCACACTGATCGATTTGCAGACATGGAACCAGCCCTGCATCCCGGGTATAAATCCCACTTGATCGTAGTGAAGAATTCTTTTCACGTATTGTTGGATTCGGTGGGCTAGTATCTTGTGGAGCATTTTTGCCTCCATGTTCATCGGGGAAATTGGTCTCCAGTTTTCCTATTTAGTGGGGTCTTTGTCTGGTTTTGGAATCAAGGGAATTCTGGCCTCATCGAATGAGTTGGGAAGTTTTCCTTCCATTTCTATTTTTTTGGAACAGCTTCAAAAGAATAGGTGTTAATTCTTAATTAAATGTTTGGTAGAATTCCCCTGAAAAGCTATCAGGCCCTGGACTCTAGGTTTTTGGGAGATTTTTGGTTACGAATTTAATTTCTTTGCCGGTGACGAGTCTTTTCCATGTTTCTATTTCTTCCTGTTTCAGTGTTGGTGGTTTGTGTTTCTAGGAGTTTGTCCATCTCTTCCAGAATGCCCCATTTATTGGCATGTAATTGCTCATAATATTCTGTTGCGACCGGCGCAACAAACACCGAGATCAGGGTCCTGAGGGTAGGGGAATGTAAGAAAGAAAAGAAGAGAAGCCAGTTTGGGAACAGGAGGGTCCCCTGGGCTGGTGGCCCAAGTGACGGCTTTATTGTTGCTGTACACAATCTTTTATATCAAGACTCTTACGGGTCAGGTCATTCTAAGAGTACACGGGTTTCGCATGATCGCTGCCAACCAAAACATTTAGTTCTGTGTACATGGTGAACTTTCTAAACGGGTCACAGCATGGTCCTGTTGGTAGATTGCTAGCAAAACACAGTTCCCATGTTTGTTTCTATGTGACCCGGGGTAGAAAGGGGGGTAACATTACTGCCAACACCCACAGACCACAGGCTTCAGGAATTAGATTTCTCAGCCTTGGGAGGTGGGAGAAAAAAGTTTAGACCAGAGGGAGCAGTGAGGACCCACTCACTATGTTAACATTCTTTAACATATTCAAGTTTTTATAGATTGTACTTGAACATTGTGAGAGCTTCAAAAAAAAAGATGAATAAAATTCCCTCCAAAACTTGTCTCTCTGTGTTATTAACCTTGTTCAAGCTTGAAAACTCAATGCAAATACACGCCAAGCACTGTTTTCTTGATTATGACTGTTGGATGAGGAG
>NW_026058858.1:0-9462 GCF_023721935.1 Panthera uncia | reverse complement strand
GGGGGGGGGGGGGGGGGGGTTGGGGCGGTTGACCAGCAAGCCGTCAGGATTCGTGCATGGATTATTTCCATATATTTGAGGTTTCAAATAACTTTTTGTACACAGTCACCCCCTGGGTCATTGGAAAATCGGTCTTCAACTCTGGCTCCAAGATGCCTTCGAAATAAGCGGACTTCATCTCTGGTGCCAAAATGAGGCATCCAAAACTTTTTTGGTCTCTCTCTCTCTGTCTCTCTGTCTCTGTCTCTCTCTCACGCGCGCGCGCACACACACACACACACACACACACACACACACACACGGAAGGTAGACCAGATGGAGGGACTGTTACCCCAAATAGACACTTTGACAGTTAAGGGTGAGATTTGTTTGGCAGGTGGAATAGGTATGTGTCCTGAGATTCACATCAATGATCATTTTTATTACCAACATAGTTTATTATAAATACACAAATGGTAGACATTTTATATACATAGGAATTCTATGAATTTCTAAAACTATAAATATGGAATACTAGAAATAGTAAAGAATGACGATTTTTGTCATTGCTCTAATCACATTATCGTGATGACTAGGAATATTATTTGTTAGTTTCTCTACCCACGAAGGGTATCCAATGGACTGCAGATGAGGAAGAAAGAATGAGTCTGTGGAAATTTGGTCTGTGGAAATTTCTGAATGATACCCGTGAGACCGGGGACCACTCACACTGGTTGGGGGGGGGGGCAAGAAACGGTCCAAGTTGGACCAGGATGTGCCTGGGAGAGTCCATCCTTTACCTGGCCGACATGCCTGGCCCGGGGCCCCACGGACAAATTTTCCAAGGCCCCCTTGGTTGTGGGTGTTGCACCTTTACAGCCAGTGCAGGCTGGAGAGCTCAGTAAAATACACTAGCCGTTAATGGATAAATACACGGGTGATTCTACCTTTGTTACCTCTGTGAAATCCATGCCGGCTTAAACTTTAGCTCGTATAAACTGTCCTCCCTTTGGCGGTGTAAAAAAATTCTTTTATGTATTCTTTTAAAAATCATTTTTCTCTATTTCAAACGTTTAAGACTTTTAGGCAAATGTACCTATGTGATATGCAGAGTGGTCTAGTCCATTAAAAAATACTTGAAGGTCATGTAATCGTAATTAGTGATGCCACATGCATTGTGCCTAAGTTTCCTCTAATTCCTCTCCAAAACTAAACTATGTCTGCTCTGAGGAGTGGAGTGAGGCTTCCGATGTAATCAAGGAAATGGACATGCTGTCTTTAAGGCTTTTTAAGTGAATTTTACTAAGGCGGGATGCTCCTTCTGACAGAGCGATTCACTGACATTCTTGGCACTTATTTTTCTCCTGACGTATAAGGCTCCTATACCAAAAATGAACAATAAAAACCCAAGAGATCTTGAAACCAATCGAGATAGCACGGAAAACACCGGTCACAGCACACTCCCCCCACAGACCTAGGCTGACTTCTTCATAAGGGATTTGATTTTCCTGAGCCACAAAAGCCATCCATTGGAGCACAGAATTTAGAGGAAAAACTTACAACAGAAGGAGGAGGCATGCGGTGAGGATAATCAGTGGTAAGCAGAGAATCCATTCTCTCTGGGTTGTTTGTGCTTAATGTTAAGGCCAATGATAAATCGCCCGATTTACAGAATATTCACTTGAATAGAGAGAGGAGAGTCTGAGATAAGTAGAGGCATATTGAAAGCAATCTAGACTTGATATCAAAATGAAATCATCATGAGAAACTAACATGATAGGTTCACGACCTTGGGGAACCCATTTTCTTTGCCAGATTTCGCATTCTCACGGCTTCACACTGATCTTTTTCTTGTAACGAATTCATCAACTGGGAGAAGCTGTGTTTCAGTGCAGCCGTGTCATCTGCTGAGTCGAGCTGAAGATTCCAGCATTTTCCACATACCAGCGATTCAAATTCAAAATACTTTTGGCCTCTTGTACTGAGTGAGCAAATGGCTTGTCTTGGACCATTGGTAAATAAGAAAAGGGATACATTGTATAATTGTGGGTGCACAACAGCTGAGTGCAGTTCATTTCTAGCATTTCACAGTCATCTTCCCAAGAGGCACTGACACACAACTATTACCTCTGAGATCTTTGGAAGTATTTCCAGTTTTTCAAGATATTATCCCCCTTCAAGTTTTCTTACATTCAAATGGTATTCTCACTTTGTTTCTAAAGTAATCTCTACACCCGCTGTGGGGAGCACCCTGAGATCGAGAGTTGCGTGCCACACCGCCTAAGCCAGCCAGGCAGCCCTCAAGATGACATTCTCCAATGGCACTGCCTTGACACAAAATCTGTGGTCAGCACGACCACTGTCAGGGCTTTCGCTACGGAACTTTGACCACACACTGGTCTCGCCAGAGTTCTTGAGGCCTCTATAAATCAGATCCTAGTCTGGTCATGGAGGTGGCGGTCCCTTACAGCAAGGTGCTCTAAAATACTGATAATCCATGTACAGAAACACCTCAGTTATTGGAGAGCAGACATCTGGCAGCCCGAAGTACTGAGAATAGCTCGGAACAAGGGGGCAAAAGTAGCATCGCTGATGCCAGTACGCCAATGAGTTTTATTATAAAAATTTGATTATCACTTTGTTGATTTACCAACTACTTTATTAATTTAGTACATTACTCATAAATATCATATTTATTATAAAAAATTTTAATGTTTGTTTATTTTTGAGAGAGGCAGTGGGGGCGGGGCAGAGAGAGGGTGGCGGAGGACCCTATGCAGGCTCCGCGCTGACAGCAGAGAGCCCGATGCAGGGGCTCGAACCCATGAACTATGAGATCATGATTCAGATGAATCATGACCTGTGAGATCATGACCTGAGCTGAAGCCAGACACTTGACTGAGTGAGCCACCCAGGTGCCCTTATCATAATTATAAATATGTATAATTACATATGTATTATAAAGTGGTGTGATAGAAATATAGATTATACAATTTTATAGATATTAACATTTACATCTCTCAAACAACATGTATATGATTACAATTATTTTATCATTTTGTTTCACTGTGACAAATATGCAAACGAAACTATAGAACCTCAAACCTCAGGTTGAGGAACGGTGCCATCAGGTGAGCCCATACCCTCCCTGGGGCTTCAGAGAGGCTGAGAGGACCACGAATGGGACACCTAGCTTCCAGTCAGCCTGGGACCCTACAGTGTCCCCTCCTCCATACCAGGCCCTACCAAGCGCCCACAGGGATGGCAAATGGGGCTAGGTGAGTTGTCTGCATGAGCGCTGGGGTCCCGTGTCTCCTTCATGCTGTTCGCCGGAGGCCTGAATTGGGGGAGCCTCATCACACCTAATGATTCACTGGGGATGCTCCCTGCTGACGTGAGCAGGTTGGGAGGGTAGGGCTGGACGGAGCAGACTAAGACTTTGGGCAAGTGCAGGGGCACTCCTCACACGGAGTAATGCACAGCTCATCCTCCGGTCCTGCCCATGGTGGCCCTCCAGGCACCCACAGCCCTCCCTCCAAATGAAGCAGCCATCGGAGGAGGTAGCCCAGCACCTCAGTGGGCTCCTATGCATGGGGCACCCCTTCCCTGGGGAAGATGTGCTCAGGGCATCCTTGAGTTGCCTGCACAGATCATCACCATCCGTTGTCTGCATTTCTGTGCCCGCATGCCACAGAGACCACCCCAGTGTTTTGGCTGGTTTCCCAGAAGGGCCAACCAGAAAGTCAGGGAATTGATGGAGAATATGTGCACCTGTTGGCCTTACCCTTCACATCCCAAACACCCCACAGTCTCACTTCCTTCTCCTGTTCTTCACCGCAGATTCCTTCCTGTTCTCTCCTCTTGAATCCAGAATTGACAAGCCGAAGGAAGAGGAGAGGGGGCAGATCCAGAGCCACCCAGGGCAGGAAAAGACCATGTGGGGAGTGCCCAGGGCACAGCAGACTTCCCGGGGGGCCCCAGCAGGGATGGGCTTCCCTCTTCTGGCTCCCAGCCCAGCTCCCTGCTGGGGACAGTCAGGGCTGCTCAGCAGGATTCAGTGGTTCAGACCCAGGCTCGGGAGCCAGGACACTACCGTGAGTGTGGGTGAGGGGTGCTGCAGAGCGATTTATGGACATTGAAGATTCAAGGACCTCAAGTACCTGACTGAGCCCTGGTCCTTCAGGATGAGCATCATAAGGGGAGGAAAAGGGGAAGAGCTACAAGGAGGAGCTTATGGATGGAAAGGACAAATGAAAAAGTGATGAGGGAAGAAATGCTCACCTGAAGGATGTTGTTCCTGCCGCTGGAGTCATCCAGACCCACGAGTGGTCTTCAGGTGTCCAGGCAGCAACAGTGTTGGGGTGGCCAAGGGAACGGGAAGAGATTTTGTTGAGGTGAGAACTCAGGTTCCCACTGCTCCTGGGATTACGTCCTCAGCCGTGCAGTCCTCCTATGGTCGCGGTCCCTTCACCTCTGCAATGAGGGAGGTGATCTCTGATCTCAGCCCTCCCATTCTCTAAATGACCGGGAGTGAATGCCTGGGTCTTCCCGTCCCTCCTACAGGCAGTCACGGTCCCCATGGCCTTCTGTGTGTGTGGGGGGGGGGGGGGGGGGGGAGCATTGTTTTTCCTCTCTCCTGGCTCTCTGCCCCCACTGCTCACCTTCCTCTCATCTCTCCTAATTATGGTCCACTTGCTTTCTGCCTGTCCACCTCCAGCAATCATATTGTTGTCCACTGTGGGAACACTGGAGGAAAGGTAAAAGAGACACCACTACCTACCCCAGTAAACCCATCCATCCCTTCCTGTGTCCGGAGCACTGGTAAGGGGGCTGGGATTCCTGTGGACCTGAGGGACAGACTGACAACCAACTCCACCTGTGCAGTGTCTGCTCTGTGCCTGCGGTGACCTCACCTGGGAGACATCTTAACCTTAGACAAGACCAAAAGTTCCTGGAACCATTAGAGAGGATGAACCCGAAATCAGAGTAAAAAACTTGTCCAGTGTCCCTTAGTCTACGTCCCTTAGACAGTCCCCAACCTCAGACACAAGAACCCACACCACCTCCGTGTCATAGTTGTTTTCAGGGACTGTAGAGCACGGCTGGCTGTAGCTCTTTACTGGATAATCATGTTTTCACTACATCCCCGATCCTCTCTGAAAGCAGAAAGGTGGAATCAGGGCTTCTCTCTAGACCAAAGCAGGCAAGAAAGGCCCACCTTGTTCATCACCTCGATTTTACTTCAGAAAGTGAGTGATTCCAGAATATGTACTATTTCCGCTTATTCTTTCCTCCACCCGTGATTAGATAAAAACCAAAACCCCTGTGAGGATGCCATTGTGCTGTGCAGTGTCGGCACAGGTCTCTGTTCTCTCGATGACGTTATAAAATCAGACAAGACAGGACATAGTGGTACAGTCAATGGCCCGGGGAGAAAATATAGAGAAGAAGCTTTTCCTGGAAGATCTCTCACGTGTATTTTGTTTCAGTTGGTTCTAGATTTTCACTCAACATTCTCCCAAACAAGGAAGTCATGGATATCATCTATGATGTCCACGGTCAGATCTTCTGCATGCGTGATGCAGAAAATGCAATCTGCATCCGATTGCAAAAGATGGAAATGGAGCAGCATTTCTATGTCAGACAAGGAAAGGAAAGCTCGCCTTGGGCAGAGATGGAACCTCTTCCTTTGCCTGTCGCCAGGCAGGTTTTGTCACAGGCCCCCATGGGGGGATTAGAGGATGCAGAGAAACTGTCAGCGCATTGGTGGCGCTGCTCAGGAACTACTCGGGGAGTTTTGCCTGATGTGGCCTGGGAGCCAGGGGACGGAGGTGGGTGGTTAACAGGCAAGGGCTGCGTGCTGCCGGTCTGTCCTCCTTTATCTCCTCGGTGGATGAAGGAAGGCACGGGACAGGTGCAGGAAGGAAATGGAAAAGGGGCCTTTGGCTTCTACCTTAAGGGAATGTAATCAATTGGAAATTGTGAAACTTGAAAGGATAGACACTAAGATGACACTAAGATAGACACTAAGATCTGTCAAGGACAGATCCCATTTCAAAGCCCAGATAAATTCCCTTGCTGTCTTGAAACGTTAACGACATTTTCTTTCTTTATTTTTTTAAAGTATAGGTGGCACACAATGTTACGTTAGGTTCCAGTATACAACATAGTGATTCGACAAGTCTATGCATTATGCTGTGCCCACTGCAGTGTGCCTACCGTGGGTCACCATCCGTCGCTATGACAACACCATTGACTGTATCCCCTCTGCTGTGCCTTTTATCCCCATGACTTACTCATGCCAGAACCGGAAGCCTGTATCTCCCACTCCCCGTCACCCATTTTGCTCATTCTTCCTGCTAAAGACCCTTTCTGCTTCCATGCGCTCATACATGCTGCTACTGCAAATTCTCTTCGACTTTTTACTTTCTCATTGTAATGAAATATACATAATATTTATCCCTTCAATAATTTGTAAGTACGTTTGACTTTTGAACAACACAGGTTTGAAGAGTGCAGATTCACTTATATCGGGAATTTTCCCCAGTAAAGACACAGGAAAATGTTTCAAAGCATTGTGACAATTTGAAAAAACTTGCGGATAAACTACATAACCGAGAAATATTTTAAAAATTAAGAAGAGATATGTGATGAATGCAAAAAATATATGTCGATATGAATCTATTTTATCACTTAGTATCATAAAATACGCACAAATCCATCATAAAAAGTTAGGATTTTTTAAATCCTTTGCATACAAACACAGACCATCTGGGGGCCCTTCTTAGTCTAGAGGAATGTACACAAGGGTAAAGGTGCAGAATCCACTCATAACTGCATAAAATTCACGGTAGTCACACTGTGCTGCGGTCATTTCATAACCACCTCCTGTTTTCATGGTTTTTGTTTATTTATTTTCTATCTTACAAAGAAAGAGAGAGCTTGAGCTGGGGAGAAGGGCAGAGGGAGGGAGACAGAACCTCAAGCAGGCTCCAAGCTCAGCCTGTATGTGGGGCTCGATCTACTGCCCTGGGATCAAGACTTGAGGTGAGATCAAGACTCGGTCTCTCGGGGCGCCTGGGTGGTTCGGTGGGTTGAGCATCTGACTTGGGCTCGGGTCGTGATCTCACGGTTTGTGAGTCTGAGTCCCGCGTCGGGCTCTGTGCTGACAGCTCAGAGCCTGGAGCCTGCTTCCGATTCTGTGTCTCGTTCTCTCTCTGCCCCTCCCCACTTGTTCTCTGTCTCTCTCTGTCTCTCAAAAATAAATAAATGTAAAAAAAAAAATTAAGAGCCATTCTCTCAATTTCCTGAGCCACGCCGGTACCCCTCATAACTCCCTCCTAGCGCTATTACTGAGAGCTCAGGTGTTGGGAGTATCTGCTTAAAACACTGGGACACTAATCATTCCACGTGAGAAGCTTGTCTCTCCGGAAAATTCTTAATTGCAGTAAAAGTCATCTCTGATGGGTCTTACATACTTTTCATTGTCGTCAGCGCAATACCGAAAACCTGGAAAGAACATGGGGACCCCTACAAGGTGCCACTAGCGATCCTTGAACAGCTCTCTGGAAGCAGATTAAAGTCATGACATGACTCAAAAGTAGAATTGCTTGATATTTACCACAAATTGAGGTTACTATCCAAGTACACAACTCCTACAACTCAATAGAAAAAGGTCTACACAATCCAACTTTAGTTTAGGCGGAGGAATGGAATAGAAAACTTTCAGAGCAGACGTCCAGATGGCCAACAGGTAGGTACATGAAAAGGTGCCCCGCATCACTAATCATCAGGGAAGTGCAAATCCAGAGCAAGGCTCTGCACAGTCTCCTTCTGCACAGTCTCCTCCCCCCCCCACTGTCTCCTCTTTCCGCCCACTCCCCGCACCCCCTCCCCCCCACCCCGCACTCTTGATTTCCTGACCCCGCTTGTGTCTCCCCAGCACAGATCCTTCCAACGTGCTGGGTGCTGCTTATGTTCGTCTCCCCTCCACAGCCTGGCTTCACAGGAGCAGCAGGGGGGTGGTCTGTCTCATTCTCTGCCTTGCCTACGGCCTAGGCCAGTGCCAGGCACATGGCAGGGGCTCAATCAACAGTGAATGAACAACCCTTATTTCTCCTTGAAACGTTCCTGTTTGTGGTTTCCCTGTTGGGTGAATGTCTGTGCCCTCCGGAACATCAGGACTGTGATGTCCCTGCCCCTAGCACAGACCTGGCACATACTGAATACTCGCCAAGCTTTATGGGGAATGAATATGCCAGTCACTGTGCTTAACACAAGGACCCACCAATGCTAAACAGGGTTACTGCACTCAAGAGACTGTTAAAAACAAGGCAATACGCCCCAATTTGAGTTGCTTCGGGTAAGCCCCACATCACCAAATTGAGAATTAACTTTGTAACAGTTTCAGCTCTCCCAGAAAAGGAAACTGAAACCAGCTAGTCAGGTTTCCCTGATTAGCACAAGTCAGGTAATCTGCCTGGTAGACCTTGATTTCCCAAAGGGAAGTAACCTTGTGGTAACCATCCAGCTTTTTTAGGAGCATAACTTTCTGATTCCCATTCCTTTCTTCCTATAAACGTCTTTCACTATGTACAGCTCCTTGGAGCTCCTTTCTATCTGCCAGATTGGTTGCTGCCTGATTCATGAAAACTTGAATAAAACGAAAGATCTTTAGGGGTGCATCGGTGGCTCAGTCAGAAGAGCATGAGCTCTTTTGATCTCAGGGTGGTGAGTTTGAGCCCCACGTTGGGTGTATGCATTATCAAAACAACAACAACAACAACAACAACTGTAAAACTTACTCAGGTGTTTTTTGTTTGTTCAACAGACTTATAGGCTGGGAGAAAAGAAAGTGCAAAGGCCCTGAGGCCATGGTGAGCTGCATGTTTAGAGTCTTGGTTGTTTGTCAGGATTCTTAGTTTTCTCTTGAGTCTGTATAAAATGCTTTTATTTGTAATCCTTGGTATTACTTTCTTGGCTGAATAACCTGAGCTTTGTGAAACACCCCTTATTTCAGCAAATTCTATTCTAGTGATTCAAAGTGGAAACAGAGGTGGACTTGGTCTGGTTAACACATATTCACTGAGTGGCCTTCCTGAGCCTGGTGCTCCAGGAGGAACTAGGAGGCTGTGAAATGGAAGGGATGGGTCTCCACCTTGATGACTGCAGTTAATGCACCTCCTCTGTGTCCTCAGGCCCCTTCCACTGTGCCTCCTCCCCATCTCACATGGGTCACAATCTCCAACCCTGCCCTCTGTCAGGGTTGTCCCCAGCTTTGTCCCCTATGCTCAGCTGCTCCCAGCCCTCTCTGCCCAATCGTCCCTAGAGCTTCTCAAAGTTTGTGTGTTCCAAACTGACCTCCTCCCTTGCCTCACCATTGCCTCCTCTTTGGGAAGTTCCTCTCAGTGCGGGAAGCCCCTGATAGCCTCATCCTCAAGCCTCAAGGCCCAGGCTCTGCTCACCCCCACCCCAGCGCGTCCC
>NW_026058857.1:12522-14032 GCF_023721935.1 Panthera uncia | reverse complement strand
TTGTAGGGACATCTGGGTGGCTCAGTTGGTTAAGCACCCGACTTCAGCTCAGGTCATATCTCACGGCTTGTCAGTTCAAGCCCCGTGTCAGGCTCTGTGCTGAGAGCTCAGAGCCTGGAGCCTGTTTTTGATTCTGTGTTTCCCTCTCTCCCTGCCCCTCCCTCATTCATGCTCTGTCTCTCTGTCTCTCAAAAATATATAAACATTAAAAAATTTTTTAAATAAGTGTTTGTCAATTGTAAAGCCATAAAAATTATTAGTAACATTAGTGAGAACTAAAATTTATTGATAAGCTGAAAAGTGTGTTCCTTCATAAGAGCAAATTTCTGAAAGCAAAAATAATATTTTTGTACAGTAAATTAAATCAAGGGTTTTAGTGTAGTGATTTTCACCTGGGATGATTTTGCCCCCCCCCCCCCCCCGCAACGGGTCATTTGGCAATGTCTGGAGAGTGCTATCAACATCTAGTAAGTAGAGGCCAAGTATCTTGCAAAATATCCGACCATCACAAGACAGCTTCCTACAACAAAGAACTATCCAGCTCAAAATGTCAATAGCACCATCCTTGAGAAATCCCATTTTGATGGAAGGCAAGTTATTCTGGTTGGTCTTGGTTTCGACTTTGCTGATGCCTACGCACATATTCACATTCTTTAACCTTAGAGCATTCCTTCCTTAGCCTGTGAGCACTCATAAAGAATGAGAAAATTCCCTTCTAAAGTGACCCCTATGATTATATGTTCAGGCATATAACCCGCTTATTTGTAGTATTAAAGCAAATCTTATGATCTGCCCCCGAAAAGTCTAGAAAACACTGTCATTACACATTATTCCCCATACACCATTAAAAGATGTATATATTTTGTTTTTTGGGTTTTCGTTTGTTTGCTTGTTTGTTTTCTGAGAGAAAAAGCACATGCATGAGCGGGGGGAGGGGCAGAGAGGGAGGGAGAGAAAATCCCAAGCAGGCTTCCTTGCCACCAGCACAGAGCCCAATGCAGGGCTCGAACTCACAAACCATGAAATCATGACCTGAGCCAAAATCAGGAGTCAGAGGCTTAACTGACAGAGCCACCCAGACACCCCAGACGTACTACATTTTGTAAAGTGTCACCATTTTGAAAGCTGTACAGTCCCACCTCTCCCAAGCAAAACGTAGTAAATCAAATTCCACCATACTCAACTTATTTCACGATTCAATAACGCGGAGGGAGCTCTTTCTGTTGGAGAAGGTGATTGCCTCAGAGTAAGAGCCCTCCTCCATACCAATGCTAAATCTTAATTTTAGGGATCAGATTGAAAGAACTAGGAAAGGCAATGGTTCAGAAACCTTTCTGATATTGTGTTATAGTTTTCAGGAGTGTTCTTCCTGCCTATGACTCTCACAAACAGTGTAGCTGATAACCCCGGGGAACCACCTAGGTGGCTCAGTCGGTTGAACGTCCCACTTCAGGTCAGGTCATGATCTCGAGGTTCACCAGTTTGAGCCCCACATCAGACTCTGTGCTGA
>NW_026058857.1:0-12512 GCF_023721935.1 Panthera uncia | reverse complement strand
AAAACTCTGAATGAGTAGATGTGATTCACTCACTTCCTCCAAATGAAGGAAGCTTGACAAAAGAAAACTCCTCTGTCTTGATATTATTTACTTCTAGGAGAAAACAGAGAGATGGCTATTCCAGGAGTCACTGTGAACTTACAAAACCTCAGTGCAGATCAAGACTGGCAAAAATGTCACTGGATGAAACCAATTTGCTTTAGCTCACCAGCGCTGTAACATGTCAATCCTCCCTATCTTTGAACCATACAATAATGACTACTTTTCTTGTAACTGAATGGTTATTTTCTCATCCTCAATCCATTTCTTTAAGATAGCAAAAATGATATTCTTGTTGGCAAATGCCTGCTTCATTGAACAGTAAGTTTATTGGGACCACATAAATCACACCAAGAATCAATCAGTATCTCCCTCCCTTTCCCTTTCCCTCTCCCTCTCTCCCTCTCCTGTTCTCTCTCTCTCTCTCTCTCTCTCTCTCTCTCACACACACACACACACACACACAATTTATTGTGAAATATTACCCACATGTCAAAGTGCATGTATAGTTTAACAAGTAGTTAAAAAACCGTATGCCAGCATAGCCATCACATAGTCACAAAATAGAAATTTCCTAGCACAGCAACAACAGCCTAAGGAGCAGTCCTTCCTACTCCCAAAACCCTGCTCCCCCTGAGAGCACTGTTTATCCCAATTGTTATGCTAATCACTTCCTACTAGACTTTTATGCTAATCATTCCCTGTTCTCCTTTATACTTTTACCATATATGCATGCATCCATAAATAATATGTTTAGTGTTGCCCGTTTTTTAATTTCTTAAGTGGAATGCTCTGTTTTGCCCTGCTTATTTTCTTAATTTGTTGATAACCTGCATCTATTTTGTATGAAGCTGTAATTCATCCAATTCCATGGCTTTATAAGATTCTACTTTATAAAAATACCACAATTTATTTATTCTTTCTGCCAATGATGACTCTTTGGGTGTTTCCAGTTTGGGGTAATATTATCGACAACACTGCTGTGAATATTCTTATACGTATATCCCGGGTACAACTAGGAATCTCTGACTTGTGTATCATGAACGTCATCCTATAGTGTCACCGTCTGCCAATGCAGTTCTACCAATTTAGACATGCATTTATTCTACATGTGAGTTCTTATAGTTTCACATCTTTGCCTAGTCTTGGTATTGTGAGGCCAGAAAAGCTTTTCAATCATGTAGCAACTTACATGTTGCAACCACAAGGTTTTTTTTTCAAGGAAAAAAACCAAAGTTTTAGGGGGTACCATTCTTGCAACTTTTCTGTAAATACAAAATGATTTACCAAAAAGTCCGCATCACTTAATCTCAGCTAACATTTCCAACAAGTGGAGCTCCACATATTACAGGTCTAGATATTTAAAAGAGTCAAGCTAATAAACAGTGAAATAAAAAAGTCACCAGTTTGGCCACGCTGAAGTTGTATGTTGTGATTTTCATTTACATTTCCTTGATCACTAATGAGATTGAGCACCTTTCCATGTCCATGCATATTTGGATTTGCCCTTTTGTGAAGTGCCTGTTTGGAGTCTTTTGCCCATTTTTAGGATTCTCTACCTTTTTCACATCGTGGAAGTTCTCAAAATGCTTTGAATACTAGTCCTGTCAGTGATATAGTTGAAATATGTCTTCTCCCACGTGAGGGCTTGGGCTTTCACTTATTTTATGGTGTTTTTATTTAGAAAGAAAACTTTTATTACATTTTATTTATTTTTGACAGACAGAGGAAGACAGAGCACGAGTGGGGGAGGGGCAGAGAGAGAGGGGGAGACACAGAATCCCAAGCAGGCTCCAGGCTCGCAGCTGTCAGCACAGAGCCCAACGCAGGGCTCAAACTCACAAACCGCGACATCATGACCTGGGCCAAAGTTGGACGCTTAACCAACTGAGCCACACACGCGCCCCTATTTTATGGGGTTTTTAAATAAAATTCTTAATTGCAATGAAATGCTGCTTATAAATGTTTTCTTTTCTGTGCTTTTTTAGGGTCATGTTTAAGAAATTCTCCCCTTTGGTGAAATAGTAAAGATAGTCTCCTTCATTGTCTTCTAAAACTTTACAGTTTTGCCTTTCCATTTCGGCCTTAATCTGATTGGATTCAACTTTTGTATATGATATGAGGTTCGAGCTGCCTGGATGGCTCAGTTGATCGGGCGTCCAGCTCTCAGCTTTGGCTCAGGTTATGATCTTGCAGTTCATGGGTTCCAGCCTCACGTCGGGCTCCATGCTGACAACATGGAGTCTGCTTGGAATTCTCTCTCTCTCCCTCTCCCTCTGCCCTCCCCCACCTCTCACTCTCTCGTCTCATAATAAATAAACAAATTTTTTTTAAAAAGAATTTGCTGGTTTATGTAGACACAATTGAAATTTGTATATTGATTTTATATAGACCTCCCTCATTAAACTTTGTTAACTCTAATATTTTACCTGTATATTATATTGTTTTACCAAAAACACAACTGTGTCATATGTGATTTATACCTATTTCATTTCTTCCTTTCCTTTATGCCTCTCATTTGCTTTATTGATCTGCCTAGGAGCACTAGTAAAATGCTTAATTGGAGATGGGATAATGAACATTCTTGTCTCTTCTGGAACTCCAAGGGAAATTTCACCATTACATATGAAGTTTATGGAAGGATTTTTGGTAATCTACAAATAATTTTGTTTTTATTCCATAATAGCTAGGAGTTTTCAATCATAAATGGTCCTGAATTTTATCAAGTACTTTTTCTGAATCCATTTAGATTATTAGAGGACTTATTTCCTTTGTCAATCAATTGCATTTATTGATTTTCCTTTTTTTTAAATTGAAGTGTAAATGACATAACATAAGGTACAGTTTCAGGTGTACAAAATAATGATGCAATATCCATATAACTTGTGAAATGATCACTAAAATAAGTCTTCTTAACATCTGTCACCATATATAGTTAAAAATTATTGATTTTTCTAATGTTAAATTTACATTTTTCATATAAACTCTACTTGGCAGTAACGGTTATCTTTTTTTAATATATATTACCCAATTTAGTTTGCTTGTCATTGTCTTTCCTGTGTTGTCTTTGTTAGACTTAGTGTCAAGGTTATGCTAGTCTCCAAAATAAGTCTTCCCCTTTCTTATTCCTATTATCTGAAAGACTTTATGTGAGAGCAGTGTTATTCTTTCCTTTAATGCTTGGTAGATCTCGCTAGTGAAGTCACATGGGCCTGAAGTTTTGGTTTTTGTAGCTATTTGACTACGATAAAATTTCTTTAATTTTGTTTATTATTTACTTGATAATTATTAAAGCTGTTTTTTTTTTAGGTTAAGATTTTGATTGTTTGTTTGTTTGTTTTTTTAAAGAATTCGTCCCTTTGGCGCACCTGGGTTGTTCAGTCAGTTGAGGGTCCAACTCTTGATTTGGGCTCAAGATCTTGTGATCGTGGGACTGAGTCTCACATCAGACTCTGCACTGAGCATGGAACCTGCTTAAAATTCTCTCTCCCTACACCTCTCTCCACTGCTTGTGATCTCTTTCAAAAAAAAAAAAAAGAGGAAAAGAAAAAGAAAAAGAATTCGTCCTGTTCAAGTTTTCCCACTTTTTTTTGGTGTGAAGTATTTTGTTTTGTTTTATAATATTCTTTTATCTATTTCATATCTGTAACATCTGAGGTGTGTCTTATTTCCATTTTGGAGTATTGAAGCCTTTCCTTTTTTTCTTCTATTTTGTTCCTCCAAATGTATTAAATTTATAACTCTTTTTAAAGACTCAACTTTGGTCTTTTTCCATCCTCTCTATGATCTGCTGATTATCCATTTAATTTTTTTATTTCCTTATTTCTCCTTGTTTGGGTTTATTTTTATGTTATTTTTCTATCTTCTTTAGATGGAGATTTATCTCATTGATTTTCTCTTTCTTTCTTTCTTTCTTTCTTTCTTTCTATTTTTAATTGATTTTCAAGTTAGTTGACAGTATAATCTTGGCTTCAGGAGTAGAACCCAGTGATTCATCTCTTACATATGACACTCAGTGCTCATCCTGAAAAGTGCCCTCCTCAATGCCTGTCACTCATTTAACCCACCCACCAACTCTCCCCCATCAACCCTCAGTTTGTTCTCTGTATTTAAGAGTCTCTTATGGTTTGCCTCCCTCTCTGTTTTTATCTTATTAATTTTCAACATTTCCTCTCTCTATTATATTCTTTAAGGCTCTGTATTTCCTTATAAGATGACTTTAGTTGAGTCCCATAATCCCAATGCCCCATGTAAATTGTTGCAACAGTTTAGAATCCCAAGGAGTCTTATCCACAGATCAGTTCTGCACCCACCTGTCAACTCTATCCCATGGGCTTCCACTGAATAGAGAGAAGTGGTAAGCCAAAGCCTCGGAGCAGGTAAGGAGGAATGAGAGAAAGCTCTTTGAGTATTTCACTCAGTACAAGGCACTGACTGGCAGCTTCCTATAGCTAGGGGAGGGCAGAATGCTGAGACAAAGACCCTATGGGTCTTCTCTGAGTGTGCTGCATAGGCTGGGGTAAGACACTGAGAGATCTCCTGAGGCCCTCAGAGTAGGGATCATAATTGACAATCAAAAAGAACTTCCCACTGACCCAAAGAGTTGGTAGCTAGCCTGTAAAGCAGAAAGGGATCTTCCATGGTTTAGAAATCCAGTGACTTGATTATAAAGCAAAGAGACATCTACAGGGTCCCAAGCCCTGCTAAAGGGAAAGTGCTGGTCCTGCCTTCAAAACATCTGAAGCTAGTGATGACCTGAATCTACCGATTCAGCAATGAAGTCCACACTCAGTTCAACTAAAGATTAGATCAAGGGCACCTGGGTGGCTCAGTTGGTTGAGCATTTGACTTTGGCTCAGGTCATGATCTCACCATTCGTGAGTTTGAGCCCAAAATGGGGCTATGTACTAACAGCTCAGAGTCTGAAGTCTGCTTCGGATTCTGTGTCTCCCTCTCTCTCTGCTTCTCCCCTGCTCATGCTCTGTCTCTATCCTCAAAAAATAAACATAAACAATTTTTTTTAAAGATTAGATCAACTCAGGCCCCTACATTTACTTTCTGGGAGTAAATATTATTTTCCTCTTCATTGTTCTTTCACACATAATTGCCTGCTCCAATATTAAAGATTATGACACATTCAAAGAAGCAAGAAAATGTGAGCTATGGTTGAAAAAAGAAGAGATCAATAAAAAGGAACCTAGAGACAGCCTGGATGGTGGGCTTATCAGACAAAGACTTTAAAATAACTATAATAGGGGTGCCTGGGTGGCTGAGTCGGTTAAGCATCCAGCTCTTTATTTCAGCTCAGGTCATGATCTCATGGTTCGTGGTTTTGAGTCCCACATGGGGCTCTGCCCTGACAGCACAGAGCCTGCTTGGGATTCTGTCTCTCTCCCAATTTCTCTGCTCCTCCTCTGCCTCATACACATTCTCTCTCTCTCTCTCTCTCTCTCTCTCTCAAAATTAAAATAAAATAACTATAAAAATATGTAAAAGGATCTAGTGATTAAAAATTGGGCAATGCATCAATACATGAGCAATATCCACAGAGAGCAGGAAATTATAAGAAACAAATAGAAATGTTAGAAATAAAAACATAACAGATATGAGACTCAGCAGACTAGACAAAGCAGAGGAAAAGAAATCAGTGAGCTTGTAGTCAAGTCAATTGAAATTATTAAAGTTAAACTAAACAGAGGTGAGGAGGGGTGGAAGGGGGTTAAAAACAAGAGAGAATCTGAGTTCTGTGGGGCAATAAGAATAATGACTGAATGTTGTGCATGTAACTCAGTCCCAGAGGGAGAAGAGAGAGAGTAGAACATGGGGACAATCTGAAGAAATAATGGTTGAGAAATTTCTTGGATTGATGATACCAATCCACAGATCCAAGAATCTCAGGGGACTCCAAGCAGGATAAACACAAAGAAAATTGCTCCTGAACACATCAGAGTCAAACTGTTAAAAAGCAAAGACAAGAGCAGATCTTATGAGTGTTCACGGGGTGGGGGTGGGGGGAGGGTGGTGGGGGGAGGGGGTGGGGGATGGGGGCAGGAGTTACTTGAGGAGAAATAATGAAGAAAATGATGGCTGAATTCTCCCAGAAACAATGAAAAGCAGAAATCACCAGAACCACATCTTTAAAGTCCTGAAAGGGGAAAACTAACACACTAAAATTCTGTATCCAGCAAAAATTCCCTTCAAAAATGAAGGCAAGGTAAAGACAGTTTCAAACACCGAAACTAAGAGAATTCATTGCCAATAGACTGTCACCGCAAGAAATGCTAACACAACATTTTTAGGCCGAAGGGAAATTATACTGAATGGAAGAAAATCTCCAGACAAAATGCAGAGCACTCAAAAGAGTAAATATGTAGCTTTAGACCAACCCAGCATAAAAGCATGGCTTTGATACCCAAGCCGTGGTCACCAATACTTTGCCCTAATGGAATTGATACGGTAGTGGGGACCTGTCCCCCTACAGTGTGAGCTCTCCAACGGTGGTCAAAAGTTGGCCACCATCTCTGTCCCTTTGTGACATTTCTGATAGCTTCCCCAACAGACACTGTTCTTGGGGCTCTTCCGTTCTTTCCTCTTGACTATAGTTATTTTGTAAAAATCATTTTATACTGAAACTCATCACTCTACTTGCCAGCAGTATGGCAGGAGTTTTAGAGTCTGAGTAGATATAGGGAAAAAAAAAAGGCTTGTGGTGGGGCTGGAGGTGGCTAAGTCAAGAAGGGCTATAACTGACCAGCTTAGAGCAGAGTTCATGTACAGCAGGGAGACGGCTGAATGCCTCTTTGGTGTTTTAGTCCAAGAGACCTCCTTGTTCTGGGCAGGCACTGGAGGTAAATCAAAGCCTTTTTCTTTCTTTATTGATGTTATCCCTGCTGCTTTAGTTAGAATTCACAGCACACAGAGCCCCAGAGTTTGTTGCTTAGCCCACCCCCAGTGATATAATAGCACAATTGTGTTTCAATTTTGCAAACA
The DNA here is from genome assembly GCF_023721935.1 of Panthera uncia. NCBI lineage: Eukaryota > Metazoa > Chordata > Mammalia > Carnivora > Felidae > Panthera > Panthera uncia. The sequence continues at coordinate 5,483 of NW_026058857.1, read as the reverse complement.
GTCTTCCCCCCCGCCTTACTTTCTCGTACTGTTCCCACTTTTTGTCCTTTTGGGTATCTTCTTGGGTATTTTAATGGGAAAGTTACAGAGGTCCCATCAGCTAAGTATAGTCTGTTTTCGTTTTTACTTTTAGTATTTGAATTTTCATATTTACAGGAAAGTTGAAATAATTTTACAGGGAAAATTCTACCTACAGTATTGCTTTTCCTTATTATTGATAAATTCCAAGTTTTAGACACATAGTACAATAGATTTTACTTTAAGCAGATTGTTGTTCTGCATATTCTCAGAACCTATGAGCATTAGGTATGCTTTAAAATATTCATAATAAAAAACAATTAACCAGAGAAATAAAAACTGAAGTGTAAATAATTAGGCTATAAATAATATGTCTGCATTACATTAATAAATGCAGAAATAAAGCAATCATTTCAACTACCAATGTTTTAAATCTTTTTTGTGAGAGTTATTTGTATAATTTTTTTGTAATAATCCACCTCATTCCATAGATAAAAAACTAGCTGGATCAGGGGAAAGAAGAAATAAGTGACTTTGATGTCAACCTTGGGCCTATGTTGTTCCAAGTAAAAATTTACCTAAAATACAAATCAGTCTTAGAATTCAAGAGGTCTCCTGTTGCAGATGATTTTTAAAGGTTATATATGGTCATATGGTCTCATGCCAGGTGATGAGGACAAGAATGAGAAGCTTCTTCCTGGCCTTTGTGATTCATCACCTTCCAACACTTTCAAGATTGGGAGAAAACACCAGCAACAGCCAATGGGGTGACTTTTAAAGTCCTTTAAAAAGAGCACTTAAACTCCAATTTTTTTTAAAGGGTATATTTTATACCAAAACTTTGCTTGCAATATTCTTCCACTTTATGTTTCCACCCCTGCGATATGGCATTTTAAACATCCCAGCCAAGGGACCATAAAGCATTCTTACTCTTATATGACAATTCCCCACATAGTATTTTTTTTTTAATTACATCCCCTGGCACACATTACAAAGAAGTTTTCTTACAGATCAAAACCAAAAGCTTGGATGGAGCCAACGTTCCTTTCAACTTGAATCACCACCCACCTGGGCCTGACTCGGGCTGGCAGTCCAAAGGGAAAATACTGCCTAAGTGCATTACAACTTCTGGATCTGTCCCCTGCTCAGGTGCACAGGACCAGATTAGCCTGGAGAGGCGACAAGGCAAATGTGACTGGAGATGAATTCTGGGAGGCATTCATCTCAGGGCTTAGGGTAGCCCAACCATTTGGCAAGGAGTAAGCAGAAATGACTTTCGAGTCGCACAATTTGAGAAAGAACAAGGTTGTTCGTGATTCCAAACTCTTGCCAGAACTTGCTGAAGCTTTTCACCTAGAAATGCTTTCAAGACAAGACTTTTCCTCCTGGAGAAGCTTAAGACCTGAAAACCAGCCATCTTTTGATATTATGAAACTTCACAATATATAAAATTTTAAAACAAAGACTCATGTTCAAGAATTATATTAAAATTAAAAGAAGCTAGAATTGAGCTGCTCTTTGCCTGTAGAGATCCCTTTCGACTCTAGGTTTTTATATACCACAAGTAGAATCTTTGTTCAAATTAACTTGCAGGAAAAGGAAGGGGAGTTTTATTAGATAATTATTGTTCTTTTCTTTCTCCCATCGACCGGATTTTGCCAGGTGAGTGAACAGTGTCTGTTGGCTGAGTCTTTCTAGCTTCAAATATCTTTAGCACTCTTAAGCCTCCAGGATATTTAGGACAGGTATTAATTACTCTCTACCCAAGGGCTTAGCGATGTGGTGGGTCTCCTGACAAGTTGGTGAGGAGTAGGTGGTATATGCCTTATGTGGGGTTAGTCAAGAGCCCAGAAGCCTAAAAGACCGTGTTGGTTGCTCTTGGAGATTTTCTCCATGTGACTGTTTGGAGAACTATGGTAGTGTTTCCAGCTGCTCCCTTTGGTGGCGGGATAGATGGAGACAAGTTACTTAATCTCTAAGGCCCATTTCCTCATCTGTAAAATGGGGCTAATAGTAATGCCTACATCATAGCACTGTTTTCAGGATTAACGATGTATGGAGGGCACGAAGTAAATGTTAAACATATGTTAGCATTACTATCAGAGGTGTGTGTGTGTGTGTGTGTGTGTGTGTGTGTGTGTGTGACTCATGGAAGTGCATGAAGACCAATTTTTACTTTGTGCCAGTAGGATTTCACCATCAGCTTTTGTCAGACATATCATGTTTTCAATTTTTTTTCACGACTGTGAAAAGATCACAAAAACAGAAGCAGTGAGTGATATCTGAGGCAGAGGGAGAATAGGGATCGCCTGGAATTGCTGCTCCCAACATCCCTTCTGGTTCCCATCACCACTGAAAGCTACCTTTTGGGACCAAGAGAAAGCACTCTTGGGAGCCTCTATGAAGCAGGCTTTGTGCATGCATGTGTTTTTATTCTTCAACAAATACACAAAGCTCTGTTTTGGGGATACATGTCATAGATCCACAGAAAGAAATTGGTAGAAACATTATGGCTCTAAAAATCTCCATAGGAACTTCATTAATGCTAGGTTACTTATGCTGCTTATGTTTATGAAGAGACCCTTAAAACCCAAGAAAGTGACCCAAATAGGCACAACATTAACATGTTTTTGATGTCACTGGTGTCCAGATGGCTACAATTTAGTTTCAAATAAATTCATGATAAATGAAATTACAGAATGCAGTTTCCGTCCCCATGAGATGGTTTTATTGTTTTTGTATCAATTTTTCCAAGTACATTTTCAATGTAGAGGCTCGTATACCTAGTGATAAAAATCACTGGATATTAGGAAATGAACTACATTGAAAGATACTCAGATTCTTGGGAATTTTAGCTTTTTCTTTCATAGTTTATTTTTTCTAAAAGAAAAATGTAATTAGTTTTTCCCTTTCGTTGCCAGAGAAACACGGAAGGACTCTATTTTAGTCACATTTGAAAGATGTTGTCATCTCACACTCTGGATGCTGACTTGTATTCAGACATTCTGAGCCACAAGGGAACTCTGCTCACAAACACTCAAATTCATAATGTGGCTCTGATATCATAGGGAATTATTTTATTGTTCCATTGGCCAAATAGCAGGGAAAAGAGTCAGACATTCAAGATGACTCTACTAAATATTAACAACATCTCTTAGCATTTATAACGCATTCTATTCTGGTATCACCCATGGTGCTGGAAGAAAAGATTTTTTTTCTCGTTTACGTAAGTTCTTGATTTTCATCTTCTGAGATGCTACAATGTGTACAGAGATCTCAGAAAAGCACAGGTGTCCTATTTTTACACATAGACAGGGCATGAAATTTAAAGGCTTTAGTCCAGCCACTGTTGTGAATATATTTCTATATAAATCTCCCAATCTAACATTAGATTAATGCTTTAATTTTGCCATAATGCAGATACTTCAGAGAAATGATAAAGCCAGGAGGAATGTCAACAGTCTAATTAGTAAAAGATTGCTAATTTCTTAAAACTGGAAGTCTTCCAATTTCTTTTAGACATATTTTACCAGGAGATATTTATAAACAGGAACACAATTCCTAATCGTGCTCTACAACAGGAATACACTAGCTTAAAATATTGATGGATTAGTATAGCTTTTGAAATTCAAGGACCGATGTTACCAACTGTCTGTCAATTGAGAGTATTAACAAGTAAAACCCTACCATTTATTACCCCAACATCATCTCATCTCAAATGTAACATGTCCAAAAACAAAACTCTTGATCCCTTTCTGCCAACAAAAATCTGTTTCTCCAGTGTCATCCAGCTTTGCAAATGGCATCACCAATCACCCAAAAATGTTTGCTTAAGCCAAAGGCTTAGAAGTTATTCCTGACTCCTTTTTTAATTTCTGTGATACCCAGCATCCAATCTATCAGCAAATTCCTTTCGCTCTACCTTTCCCAATTATCCCCAATCCAAACGCTTCTTCGCTCCTTGATCTCCTAACACTCTGGGGCTAAGCCATCATTATTTCTAGCCTGATCTACAGCAGTAGGTTCCTAACTGGTCCCCTACTTCCCTTCTTGCACCTGATATTGAGCACCTGATATTCTCCACACAGCTGCCAGAGTAATCCTCTTCCAAAATGAATTCGACTATTTCACTTCCCTGTCCCAAATCTTCCCCTGGCTTCCCATCACATTAGACTAACCCCAAGTTCCTTCTGTGGCCTACAGGGCTCTACATGATCTGGCTCCTGCTTACCCCTCCAGCCTAATGCTCACTCTCCCGCTGCCTCACTCAGCTCCACCCAAACATACAACCTTCCCATCCTGAGAGCACACCCAGCACACACTCACTCCAGGACTTGACCTGTGTGGTCCATCTACTTGGACTGCACTTAGGATATGCTCTTGGCTCACAATCTGTCTGTTTTCAGGTCTCTTCCCCTGTGACTATGTCAGAGAGGCAGTCTCTCATCACCTCCCTAATGTAGCATCTATGTCACTCTCCAACCTAGTGGTTCTCAAGTCTGGCTGTACATTAGACCTACCTGAGGAGTTTAAAATCCAGATGACCAAACTGCACTCCAGAGCAACCAAAATAGAATCCCTTCAGCTGGGACCAAGGCATCAGCATGTTTTAGAGCTGCCAGGTGTTTCCAATGTTGAGCCAAGGTTGAGCGCCACTGCTTAAACTCCTGACCCTGCTTCATTTTTCTTCATAGCCCTTATTACTATCAACAGAACATGCATTTGTTTGCTTTCTGGAATTCGCTCTTGTGTTAAGACACTTCCTGTGTTTCCTTCATTGCTAACACCTTAAGACCTAGAACAATTTCTTGAAAATTATAAGAACACTTAATTAATTTCATAAAATTTCTCAAAACTTTCATAAAAGGGCATTCCCCTCCACCAAAACAGAAAGAAGGTAATCTCAGAAAGAAAAAGATAGTCCTTTCCAAGAAAGAAAGTTTGAGTTTATACTAATTTTTTTAACTCTGAATTCAAAAACAATGTGATGTTACATTGTGTGTCATGTAATTATTTTCCTTTAAATGTTTCTAATATGCGAGTCTGTATTCAACATTGCAAGAGAAGTAGAACTGAAATGTCCAGCTTGTTCGGTTACTTTTTTTTTTTAAGTTCATTTCTTTATTTGGAGAGAGAGAGAAAGAGTGCATACATGAGCAGGGGAGGGGCAGAGAGAGAGAGAGAGAGGGAGAGAGAATCCCAAGCAGGCTCTGTGCTGACAGCACAGAGCCTGACTTGGTGCTCAAGCCCACGAACCATGAGATCATAACCTGAGCTGAAACCACGAAGTCAGACGCTTAATGAATGACTGAATGACCCAGGCGTCCTCGGTTTACTTCATTTTTATTGCTGTATCTAAAATGGAAGCAACACTCACTACTAGTTTACTAAGCTTGAGACTGTCTCCCAAGATATGAAGAGGAGCTCAAAAGATAGATCCCACTCTTCACTGTCCAAAGTTTAGG
>NW_026058856.1:0-14063 GCF_023721935.1 Panthera uncia | reverse complement strand
CACGCAGGGGTGCAGCAGTCTTCCTGGCAGGGGGAGGAGGTGCAGCAGGCGGGCTGACAGCATGAAGAGGTTGTGCAGGGGGAGTCCTCACAGCAGACAGGGGTGCAGCACACGGGTTTGCAGCACACAGGGGTGCAGCAGACGGGCTTGCAGCACACAGGGGTGCAGCTGTCTTCCTGGCAGGGGGAGGAGAGGCCGCAGGCCGGGCGGCAGCAGGAGCCGGTGCGGGCCGACTGGCAGGGGCCGCACAGGAGGGTCAGGCAGGGGGCCGGGGCGCAGCACGGGGGCTCGCAGCAGCTCTCCTGGCAACTGTCCACCTGCCAGGAGGATCCAGTGCAAGCACTGGGTGAGCAGACGCGGCTGCCACGGCTCAGGTCGCTGGAGCAGACGGACAGGGTGGACGCGGCAATAACACAAGTCCTAGAGCAGCAGGGGTCAGCCATGCTGGAGTTTTGTGCTGGGAGCGGAGCTGGACGGGGGTGTGTGTGGCAGGTGCGAGGGCGAGGTGCTCCGGGCCAAGGGCTTTTATATCCCTCCCTGGGGTGCCGTGCGTCGCCGGAGTCTCGACCGGACTTCCTTTTCCTTGTTATTGCCGGCGTGTCTGCTGACGATGCTGATTGGTTTACCTCCTGCGAGGTGTCTGCGGCACCATCTCCAAGACCCTGCGTGTGTCTGGTGGTGGCTCGTGTCCAGAAAGCAAAGCCTGGGATGCAGAGTTTCCGTTGGCTGAAAGGCCGGTGGTTGGGTGTGTCCACTCCAGTTTTGCTTGTGTGTCTTTGGTGTGAATTCCGGTCTCTGCAGGTGCTCCGCACGTGGCCCAGACCCTCCTCGCTGAACGAGGCTGTGTTGGCCGGAGGGGTGTCCCCTTGCCGGTTCCACCTGCAGACTCTGGCAGGTGCGCCCAGCCCTGCCGAGTGCGTGTGACTCCCGAGGTCCGTTCCAGACCCTGTTCTTAATTCCCTGCTCATCTCAGTTACCAAACGATGTGCGTTATTCTGTTCTCTCCCGAGTTTGCAGTTTCATTATTTTCTTTTAACTTTTGACTTTTTTCCAGTTTTTATGTTTATCACCTGGTGCTCATCACAGGTGCCCTCCTTGATCCCCATCACCTGTTTCCCCCATCCCCCCACCCACCTCCCCTCAGTTCTCTGTAGTTAAGGGTCTGTTTCTTGGTTTGCCTCTCTCTCTTTTTTCCCCTTTACTCATTTGTTTCAGTTTTTAAATTCTGCATGTGAGTAAAACCGTATGGTATTTGTCTTTGACTAATTTTACTTAGCATAATACTCTCTAGTTCCATCCAGGTCTTTATAAGATTTCAGTTTTTTCAAAGGCTGAGTAATATTCCGTTATATGCATATATCTATCTGTCTATCTCTGTATCTACACACACACACACACACACACACACACACACACGCCCCTTCTTGATCCATTCATCAGTCGATGGAAGTTTGGGCTCTTTCCAAAATTTGCTGTTGTAAGTAATGCTGCTATAAACATTGGGGTGCACATATCCCTTTGAATTAGTATTTTTATGTCCTTTGGGTAAGTATCTAACAATGCAACAGCTGGATCGTAGGGTAGTTCTATTTTTAACTTTTTGAGGAACCTCCACACTGTTTTTCAGAGTGGCTGTACCAGCTTGCATTCCCACCAACAATGCAAAAGAGATCCTCTTTCTCCGCATCCTCACCAACATCTGTTGTTGCCTGAGTTGTTCATGTGAGCCATTCTGACAGGTATAAGGTGGTGTCTCATTGTGGTTTTGATTTGCATTTCCCTGATGATGAGTGATGTGAGCATTTTTTCCTGTGTCGGTTGGCCATCTGGATGTCTTCTTTGGAGAAGTGTCTATTCATGTCTTTTGCCCATTTCTTCACTGGATTATTTGTTTTTTGGGTGTTGAGTTTGAGAAGTTCTTTATAGATTTTGGATACTAACCCTTTATCAGATATATGATTTGCAAATACCTTCTCCTATTCTGTAGGTTGCCTTTTAGTTTTGTTGGTTGTTTCCTTCTCTCTGCAGAAGCTTTTTATTTTCATGTAGTCCCAGGAGTTAGTTTATTTTTGCTTTTGTTTCCCCCGCCTTGGGGAATAAATATAGAAAAATGTTGTTATGGTGGATGTAAGAGCAATCACTGCCTGTGTTCTCTTCCAGGATTTTTATGGTTTCAGGTCTCATATTTAGGTCTTTATTTTGAGTTAATTTTTGTGCATGGTGTAAGAAAGTGGTCCGGTTTCGTTCTTTTGCACATTGTCGTCCGATTTTCCCAACACCATTTGTTGAAGAGACTGTCTTTTTCCCTTTGGATATCCTCCCTTGTTTTGTCGAAGATTAATTAACCATATAACTCTAGGTTTATTTCTGGAATTTTCTATTCTGTCCTATTGATCTATTTGTCTATTTTTGTGCCAGTACCATACTCTCTTGATGACTACGGCTTTGTAATATAACTTGAACTCTAGAATTATTATGCCTCCAGCTTCGCTTTGCTTTTTCAAGGTTGCTTTGGCTATTCAGGATCTTTTGGGGTTCCATACAAATTTTAGGACTGTTTGTTCTAGTTCTGGGGAAAATGCTGTTGGTATTCTGATAAGGATTTCATTACATGTGTAGATTGTTTTGGGTAGTATAGACACTTTAACAATATTTGGTTTTTCAACCCATGAGCATGGAATCTCTTTCCATTTCTTTGTGTCCTCTTCAGTTCCTCTCATCAGTGTTCTGTAGTTTTCAGAGTACAGGTCTTTACCCCTTTGGTTAGGTTTATTCTTAGGTATCTTATTATTTTTGGTTCAATTGTAAATGGGATTTTTTTCTTAATTTCTCTGTCGACTTCTTCATTATCGGTGTGTAGAAATGCGACAGATTTCTGTACATTGATGTTGTATCCTGTGACTTTACTGAATTTATTTATCAGCTCTAGCAGTTTTTTTGGTAGAGTGTTTCGGGTTTCTTATCTATCGTATCATGTCATCTGCAAACGGTGAAAGTTTGACTTTCTTCTTACTCACCTGGATGCCTTTGTTGTTGCTGTCTGTTGCTAAGACTTCTAGTACTATGTTGAATACAGTGGTGGGAGTGGACATCCCTGTCTTGTTTCAGACCTTAGGGGAAAGGCTGTCAGGATGATGTTAGCTGTGAGGTTTTTATATATTGCCTTTGTTTTACTGAGGTATGTTTCCTCTAAATCTACTTTGTTGAGGTTTTTTATCATGAATGGATGTTGTACTTTGTCAAATGTTTTTTCTGCATCTATTGAAATGATCATATGGTTCTTATCCTTCTTTTATTAATGTGGTATATCACATCAATTGCTTTGCAAATATTGAACCATTCTTTATATTGAATAAATCCCAATTGATTATGGTGAATAAGTCTCTTTAAAGTATTGTTGGATTCAGTTTGCTAATATTTTGTTGAGGATTTTGCATCTGTGTTAATCAGGGACATTGGCCTGTAGTTGTGTGTGTGTGTGTGTGTGTGTGTGTGTGTGTGTGATTTCTTTATGTGGTTTTGGTATCAGGGTAATGCTGGCCTCATAGAATGAATTTGGAAGTTTTTCTTCCTTTACTAGTTTTTGGAATAGTTTGAGAAGAATAGGTATTAACTCTCCTTTAAATGTTTGATAGAATTCCCCTGTGAAGCCATCTGGCCCTGGACATTTTTTTGTTGTTGGGATTTTCTTGATTATGGATTCAAATTCTTTGCTGGTAATTGGTCTGTTCAAATTTTCTATTTCTTGCTGTTTCAGTTTCGGTAGGTTATATGTTTCTAGGAATTTATCCTTCTCGGTTGTTAATTTGTTAGTGTATAGTTTTTTATAACGTTCTCTTATGATTATTTGTATATCTGTGGGGTTTATTGTTATTTCTTTTCTCTCATTTGTAATTTTATTTTTGGGTGTCCTTTCTCTTTTTGTCTTGATTATTCTGGCTAGAGGTTTATAAATTTTATTGAATTTTTTTTTCAAATAACTAGCTCTTGGTTTCATTGATCTGTTTTACTGTTTGTTTTGTTGTTGTTTGTTTGTTTTAGTTTCGATATCCTTAATTTCTGCTCTGATCTTTATTATTTCCCATCTTCTTTTCGTTTTAGGCTTTATTTGCTGTTCCGTTTTTAGATCCTTGAGGTGTAAGGTTAGATTGTATATTTGAGTCTTTTCTTGTTTCTTGAGGTAGAGCTGTATTGCTATAGACGTCTTTCTTAGAACTGCCTTTGCTGCATCCCAAAGGTTTTGGACCCACTTGTTTTCATTTTCACTTGTTTCTATGTATTTTTTAAAAATTTCTTTAATGTTCTGGTTGACCCATTCATTCTTTAGTAGGATGTTCCCTAACCTCCATGTATTCGTGTTCTTTCCAGAGTTTTTCTTGTGGTTGACTTCAAGTTTCATAGTGTTGTGGTCAGAAAAGGTGCATGGTATGACTCCAGTCTCTTTAGATTTGTTGAGGCTTGATTTTGACCTGATATATGATTTATTCTGTAGAATGTTCCATGTGCCCTTGAAAAGAATGTTTATTCTGCTGCTTTAGAATGGAATGTTCTGAATATAGCTGTTAAGTCCAGCGTGTCATTCAAAGCCACTGTTCCTTGTTGATTTTCTTTTTTTTTTTTTTTTTTAATTTATTTTTGGGACAGAGAGAGACAGAGCATGAACGGGGGAGGGGCAGAGAGAGAGGGAGACACAGAATCGGAAACAGGCTGCAGGCTCCGAGCCATCAGCCCAGAGCCCGACGCGGGGCTCGAACTCACGGACCGCGAGATCATGACCTGGCTGAAGTCGGACGCTTAACCGGCTGCGCCACCCAGGCGCCCCTGTTGATTTTCTGCTTAGATGATCTGTCCATTGTTGTAAGTGGGGTGTTAAAGCCCTTTACTATTGTATTTTTATAAATTAGTTTCTTTGTGTTTGTTATTAACAAATTAGTTTCTTTGTGTTTATATATTTGGGTGCTTCTCTGTTGGGTGTGTAAGTGTTTACAGTTGTTATATCTTCTTGTTGGATTGTCCCCTTTATTATTATATTGTGTCCTTCTTTGCCTCCTGCTACAATCTTTGTTTTTAAATCTAGTTTGTCCTATATAAGTGTGGCTACTCCAGCTTTCTTTTGACCTCCATTTATACGATAAATGTTTCTCCATCTCCTCACTTTCAATTAGCAGGTGTCTTTAGGTCTAAAATGAGCCTCCTGTAGGCAGAATATAGATGGGTCTTGTTTTTTTTTTTTTTTTAATCTATTCTGTCACCCTCTGTATTTTGATTGAAGAGTTTAGTCCATTTACATTCAAAGTAATTAATTGATAGATATGTATTTATTGCCATTTTATTGTTTTGTGGTTGTCTCTGAAGATTTTCTCTGATCCCTTTTTGTCTTTCTTTCATGGTTGAGACTTGCTGGTTTTCTTTAGTGATGTATTTGGAATTCTCTTTATTCTTTGCATATTTATTAGTAGGTTTTGACATATGGTTACCATTAGGTTTGTATATAACCTCTTCTGCATATAGCAGTTCATCTTAAGTTGATGTTCATTTAATTTTGAACCCATTCTCCTTCTTCTTCTTCTTCTTCTTCTTCTTCTTCTTCTTCTTCAATTTTTGAGAGAGAGAGAGAGAGAGAGAGAGAGAGTCTGTGAGTGAGGAAAGGGCAGAGAGGGAAGGAGAGAAAGAATCCCAGGCAGACTCCATGCTGTCAGCACAGAGCCCAGTGTAGGGCTCAATCTCATGAACCATGAGATCATGATCTGAGCCAAAATCAAGAGTCAGATGCTTAACTGACTAAGCCACCCAGACACCCCATGAACCCATTCTTTACTCCTCCCCATATTTTAGGTATATGTTGTTATATTTTACATCCTTTTATTTCGTGAGTTCCTGGACTGACTTTTTACAGAAATATTCATTTTTTACAGAAACATTCATTTCTTACCTTCATACTGCCACTTTTGGTCATTCTTTCCACTCAAATAATCCTCATTAGTATTTATTGCAGGGCTGGTTTAGTGGTCATGAACTCCTTTCATTTTTGTTTGTCTGGGAAACTCTTTATATCTCCTTCTATTCTGAATATTAGCCTTGCTGGATAGAGTATTCTTGGCTGAAATTCTCCCTTTCAGCACTTTGAATATACCATGCACCTCCCTTCTGGCCTGGAAAGTTTCTGCTGGAAAATCTCCTGCTCGCCTTAGATGTTTTCCCTTTTAATATAATTCTTCTTTTATCTTGCTGCTTCTCATATTTGTTCTTTATCACTGTATTTTGCAATCTTAAATACAATATGTCTTGGTGTGGACCTGCTTTTGTGTATTTTGTTGGCAGTTCTCTGTGCCTCCTTCATCTAGATATCTGTTTCCTTTCCCAGACTAGAGAAGTTTTCAGTTATTATTTCTCTGCCTTCTTTTCTCTCTCTTCTTCTTCTGGGATCCATATAATATGAATTTTATTACATTTTGTTACATTTCATGGATTCACTGATTTCCCTAAGTCTATTTTCATGTTCCATAATTCTTTTTTTTTTCCTCTTTATTCACCTTTGTTGCTTTCCATTACTCTGTCTTCTAGGTCATTGACTCATTCCTCTGCTTCTTCCAACCTGCTGTTCATCCTATCCAGCATGTTTGTCATTTCATTTATTGAAATTTTACCTCTGCTCTTATACTTTATCTCTGTGTTAATGGTCTCACTGATGTCCTCCACTCTTTTCTCAAGTCCAGTGAGTATCCTTACGATCATTGCTTTAAATTTTCCATCAGGCATGTTACTGATATCTATTCCTCTTAAATCTCTTGCCGTGACCTTGTCCTGTTCTTTCATTTGGGACAAATTCCTCTGCCTTCTATTTTGCCTAAGTCTGTGTGCCTGCTTCTGTGTGTTAGGAGTCACTCTCCTGTTCTTAAAGGTAATGGCCTTATGAGGAAGAGGTCCATTAGGGCCCCTAATGTAGTGTTCCCTGTTCCCCAGAATCTGATGCTTCCAGGAGTGTCTCTGGTGTGTTCTGTGTGTACTCTGCTGTTATGTCCTGGCCACTTTATCTTTCAAGCCAGTCATCTCTAGGCTCTCTTTGCCTGTTGTGGGAAGTGTTTGGTTCCTGGCCTGAATGTGGCACATTTTAACGAGTTGTGCTCTGGCCTGCTTGTGAAATGAGACCTGTTGCCACCACCACCGGAACCAAGGTCTTGCAAAACTCCTGTGTTGGGAAGTGCAGTGTGAGCAGGGGTTTGGGCTGGTCTTCTAGGGGAGGGGAAATGTCATGCTGGGACTGTGGTGAGCATGACTGGGAAGGGTGGTTCTTCTGGAACACGGGGGAATGAGGCTTGGTGTAAGCAAGGTAGATAGCCAGTGTCATCACTGGGCTGGTTCCTGCAGGTGGCCCTGTGCTTTTGATGGAGGTTGTAGGAGGGAGATGGCATTGGCCAGTTCCTTTGTTCACAGAGAAGTCTCTCCGTGAATGCTGCCTCTCTTGGATATGCTTCTAGATGAGCGAATAATATCCCCACTGTGTGCCCCAGGTGCTCTTCAGATTGCTGTTTCCATGCTGTATGTCTGTGAACTGTTTGCCTGTCTCTTCTCCAAGAGCAACCCAGTGTCCTCTGCGCTCTCCCAGAGACAAGCACACTGATCTTTCAAACTCCAGGCTCTAAGCCCCACTGGTTGTAAGAATTCATGAAACTTGGGCCCTTTCACTTTCTAAGCCACTTGCAGTGGGGCTTTGTTTCCCCCGTGTGCTTCCCTGTGTGTTAGTCTGTCTCTCCCCCTTCTCCACGACCACTGTTCCTTTCCCACTGCAATGGCCACGATCTGTTTCTCTTTCAAGCCACATCTCTGCACATCCTACCTTCTTTGATGTGACCTTTTCTCTCCCGTTAGTTGTGGGGTTTGTTCTGCCAGTCTTCAGATCAATTTCTGGGGTATTTAGGATGATTTGATGGTTATCTAGTTGTATTCATGGGACAAGGCCAGCCTAGGGTCCTCCTACTCCCCTACCATCCTCCCCCCTTCTTGAGTCTTCAGTTTTAGATACGATGTGAGTTTCTGTTGCGGAGGAAGGCACTTTCTCATATTTTCCACCAGACCCATAAAAAGTTCCTTTTCCTAGAAGGCAGCAAAATTTGGTTAAATCAGTGTCAAATCTGTATCATTTTAACCAAGGTGTATTGCTTATAGCCAGGTCTGTGTAGTGGAGACAGACTTAATTTCCTCATTTGTACATGTTTTGCTTTTGCTTGTGTTTTTCTGTTCTTAGAGTTAACAATCGCTTCTTATGTTTATTTGCTTATTTCTTTGTGTACCTATCATTAAATCATCCCCAAATCCTCTGACTAATGTATCCCCAACGTCCACACAAGAAGGTTGAAAATATTGGGTAGTCTGCCAGCTTCATTTATTTTGTGGAAACATCTCTCCAAGAACTCTTTCTATTTGTGGGCTGTTGTCTGCTGTCTATTCCCTCAGCTGCACGTGTGTACAGGTGTCATCCAGGGATCTCCCCTCACCATTGTCTTTGGATTTTCCTCCATATCTCTCCTACCATGAATCTCTTATTTCCTGAATGTGGTGTTCTTTTCTTTCTGGATCTATGCCTTTATTTTGAGGAAGCACACCCTCTGGTAGCTTTCTGAAAATGGTGCATGGGAGATAAATTTTTGAGCATGACATAACTAAAAATTATTTTATTTATTCTCCACTTAGTCTTGATTAATAATTTAGCTGGGTATAGTCCTCTGGATTGGAAAGGTTTTCCCTTAGAATATTTTTTTATGTATATTTATTTTTGAGAGAGAGAGAGGTAGAATGAGAGAGGGGAGGGGCAGAGAGAGAGGGAGACACAGAATCCAAAGCAGGCTCCAGGCTCCAAGCTGTCAACACAGAGCTTGATGTGGGGTTTGAACTCAAGAATTGCGAGATCATGGCCTGAACCGAAGATGGACGCCTAACCAACTGAGCCACCAAGGCGCCCTTCCCTCACAATATTTTCTTGAAGACAGAATGTTTCCAGAATCCCAAGTGTTCCCTTGTGCTGTTTCTCCATTAACCCACCTCCTCCAAGGAGTCGCTATTCCACCTTATCTCTGCATGGATTGGTTTCGCCTCTTCTGCCTACTCCTTGGTTTATGGCTCCTTTTGTTCAACACAGTGTCTGTGATAAGCATCCATGTTGCTGCAGATTCAGTAGTTCGTTCTTTTTTTGCTGTGCCATAAAAGTTGTTACATTAAACCTGCTATGTGTTATTGATTCACTCTCTTTCCCAGTGATGGAGTTTTGGACTGTTTCCAGAATTTGGCTAATATTAATAATGCTGCTATAAAAATTCCTGTGCATTTTGTTTTTGGTGGACATATCTGTCAATATCTCTTTAATGAGATTCCATGAGTGGGATTTCCAGATCAAATGTTAGGCACAGGTGCAGTTGAGCAGATATATTTTTTTGTCCAATGGCTTTCTAAAAACATTTACATTCCCACTGACCAATCTTATGACTTCTAGTCACTCTGAATCTTTTATAAAAGAGGTATTGTCAGTCTTTTAAAATTTTTACCCATTTTGGAAAGGGTGTAGGGATACCACATCATTACATTAATTTGCATTCCCTGATGAGTAAAGCTGCTCATTAAACATTTGGATGTCTTTTCTTGTGAGGTGCCAGTTCAAGTCTTTCGCTTGTCTTTTTGTTAAAAGTAGGATTATTTGTATTTCTCATTGGCTTATAAAAATTTATTATATATTCCAAATATGAGTTAGTTGTATGTATGCAGTGGTGTCTGATAAATGTTTAATAATTGGCTCTCTATAAAACAAAACAAAACAAAACAAGCCCTGATTTGTTGCATGTCCCTGCTTCTGTGCTGTAAACACACCACAGCTACCACCATGATGTTCTGAGCACAGACCTGGGAAGAGCTGATACACGTGTGCTTCAGCACTCCATTGGATATGAGCATTACACAGGACTCTTCCTAGAGGGGGTTTCATTTCCTCATCCTCTTGATGGCGTCCTTTTAAAAGAGTCAACTTCAGGGGCACCTGCATGGCTCATGATCTCACAGTTCGTGGGTTCGAGCCCCGCGTCGGGCTCTGTGCCGACAGCTGGGAGCCTGGAGCCTGCTTCCGATTCTGCGTCTCCCTCTCTCTCTGCCCCTCCCCCGCTCATGCTCTGTCTTTCTCTCTCTCAAAAATAAATAAACATTAAAAAAATTTTTTAAATAAAAAAGTCAACTTTATTGAGGTATGATTACATACTGGAATGTGTATCCATCTAAAGTTTCCATTTGTTGAGTTTTGGGAAAATCTACCCCTGCATGCCCACTGCCATGAGCAAGATAGAGAACTTTTCCATCATCCCCCAAATTTCTCATGTGTTCTTAATCCCACCTCCTTTTAACCTTGACCTGGGAAATTACAGATCTCCTTCCCATCTAGGTTAGTTTTGTCTTCTCTACAGTTTCACATAAATTAAATTACATTGCACCAACTCTTTGGGTTTGACTTCCTCCCCTGAGTATATTGAGATGTATAAACATGTACGTGGTTGCCTTCTTTCTGTGCTGAGTAGCATTCCATTGTGTGGATATAACACAATTTGTTTATCCACTCAGCTGTTGATGCACATATGGCTAGTATGAACATTCGTGAGCAATTCTTCATGTGGACTTGTGTTATCTTTGCTCTTGGGTAAACAGCCAGGGGTGGAATGTCTGGGCCACATGGTTGGCATATGATTAAGAGACTGCCAAACCTGTTCCAAAGTGACTGTACCCGTCCACGTTCCCACAGGCACATGCGTACGCTCTGGTTCTTCCACATCCTCCCTGACACTCGGGGTAGTTAGACTTTCTGACGTGCGGCGTAGACTACCCCGAGTTAGTCTGGTTAGTTAGGCGTCCTAATGGATGTGTTGTGGTTCATGGTGTCCTTTGACGAATAGGAGTTCCTAATTTTAACGAAGTCCAACACGGTGATTCTTTCCTTTTATGTTTAGTGTTTTTTTAATGTACTATTTCCAGTCTTTGCCTACCACACATGGTGAGGATATTCTCCTGTGTGTCCTTCTGGACCTCCACTATTTCACCTTCCACACGAAGCCCTAAGATTCCTGCCTCCCCTCCATTAATTTTGTGTGTGGTGTGAGGTAAAAGGCAGTTTGTTTTGCCAATATGGAGAGCCGGTGGACCCGTCTCACCACTACCCCGCTGAACCGCAGTGACATCCTGATTGGGGATCAAGTGGCACTGGGGGTGAGGGTCGTTACTGGGCCCCTGGGAGGCCCCTTGGTCTGTAAGTCTGATCCACATCTGGATCTTGTGCTTTGTGTGACAGATAGTGTCGCCCTGTCCTTTCAAGTTCTCCTAGGATCCCTACCTTTTCAAGTGTCTTAGCTTTCCTGACACTGGTTTCAGGGATGATCTTTTCCTAGACAGTTATCCCCTTTGCCTAAAAAGTTTGATTGTGTTGA
Source organism: Panthera uncia (assembly GCF_023721935.1). Lineage (NCBI taxonomy): Eukaryota > Metazoa > Chordata > Mammalia > Carnivora > Felidae > Panthera > Panthera uncia. The sequence goes on along the minus strand of NW_026058856.1, from coordinate 2,610 downwards.
CTTAAAGATGTATATTTTTCTGTAATTTCACATTTTCTCCATCGCCTGTCGTGTGCCTGTTTTCATATTCGATACCCATTATCTCTCTTTCAGGTTTCCAACGTTTTTATTCTTTTATAGACCTTTTAAAAACACTCCGTTTTCTTGATTAGATCTACTATTGCTTTTCCTGTTTTTAATTCATTAATTTTATTAATTGGTTTCTTTTTTTTCCTTTGGAAGTTTTTTTTTTAACTTTCTGAATTGAAATCTTACTGATTTTAAACTTCGCTTATTTTCTGCTGTATGTCCTTAAGGATTTGATTGCCCCCTGAATCCTACTTCACTCAAACCCCCAGGCTCTGAGATGTAGGACTTGGCTTCCGTTATGTCCTGGGAACTTACAATTGCGTTTCTGTTTCCTTTCCAGTTTGAGAAAAGCAACTTTACATTTTCCCAATGAAACTTCGATTTATTGCTCTAAGTTTATCTTACTGAATCTGGCTCAGGAATTGGTCTATGTAACATGTCTCTACTTTTCTGGCTAGTATTTTGATTATAAAATATTTCAAAAAGCATAGAAAATAATATAATAGACACCCACGTACCTATGAATTAACAGAAATCTTAACCTTTTGCCATACTTACAGAATATTCCAGATGCCATCAACACCCTCACGTGCCCACCCCACTCCCTCCCTTGGGGCAGCCAGCCCCTGTTTGGAGGCTGGCGTTCACACCCCCCCCACGCACCTTTGTACTTTTAGTAGAGTTGTTTACAGTCGTGAAGACAAGATACTCCTCTGTGCTTTTAACCTTCCGATGTGTGCTCTTCTGCGTGGATCGGTTGCAACGTGATTCTTGTTCTCACTCCATGTTACGTTTTTGAGACCCATTCATGTCGATGAGTTTCTCCGGTTCAGTCTTTTAACCACTACATGCACTTCCTTTGTGTGCAAACGCGCACTCTAGCTGTCCATCCTCCCGCCGAGGAGTGCCCGCTGGTTTTTAACATGGACGTCTTTTGAGCTCCGTGAAATAACCCACGTGGGGGTCAGGTGCAGCCCGTGAGGTCTTGTCCAGGAGAGCCACCCTGGGGGGTGCACAGACTCGGCCTCTCCGGGTTGTTACCACTTTGCCCCGAAACAGGAGGACTGTCGCCGGCAGCACTGAACAGAGAGCCGTGCTTGTTGTCAGACTTGGACATTTCCGCCAATCTGACGGTGGGGGGGGGGTCCCCAGGATTTGGTGATTTGCGGGGGGACCTCACACGACTCAGCACACACAGCACAAAGGCGCACGGGGGAAAGTCGAGGGACACCAGGCACACGTTTCCAGAGCCCCTCCCAGTGGAGTCATACGAGCTGTGACAACACATGTGATGTGTCGCCCCCCACTCCCACCCCCACCCCGGGACCCATCAGAGATCACGGTTTCTATCAGGGCCGGTCACATGGGCACCCTCTGCCTGGCTCGTACCCAAATTCCAGACCCCCAGGCAGAGCAGGTATTCAGCACAAGCCATGGTATTTGCACAGTGTATGCCCATTGGGGCCCTCCTATCACCTGGGTGGGAACCCCAAAATCCACACTCCCAGACAACAGCCAAGGGCTCATGCTGTGAGCAGGCCTAAGGGCGGCCGTGCCGGGCCTGCGGTGCTAACTCCCAACTACACAGGGCCCGTGGCATCCAGAGGCACCGCCTGGACCGCCGAAGGCCGGGAACACGCGGGCCTGGGGAAAACCACAGACCACGCTCGTGGGGGATGTCAGGCAGGGGTCTTTGTTGGAAAGCACAGAAATGCATCCTGGTTAAGTTGATAAAGAAAAGAATTTATTGGAGGAACCGATAGCTCGCGGGATGAGGGACGATAAAGAAACCAGCTCGGGAATCAGTGGGGGAGCAGGGGCCACACAGGGTCCAGGGGTGACGCTGCGGATACTGTATCTTCTCTCCCTCCACTCCACATACGGTCCGAAGGCTGCGGGAAGCCCGGCTGGGGTCACTGCCAACTCAGGCTGAGGAGGCAGGGCACGCTGATTTGGGAAGTCAGCACTTGAGCAAATGAGTGAGCTGTTTGTAGGAGGACAGATGCAAAATGGGGTTGGTGACCGGTGTCCACTGCAGGGACCTGGGAAAGGGGACCTGACACCTGTCTCGGTGCTTTGTAAAGAACCCACAGTGTGTGGAGGAGCTCTCGAGATTCAGGATGCCCTTAAAAAGATCACTCAGCGGCAACACTCCTGGCCCGAGGCAGGGGTGCAGCAGGCAGGGCGGGGGCACACAGGGCGGCAGAGCAGGGACACGCAGGAGGCCGGGCGGCAGCAGCTGGGCCGGCAGGGGGAGGCAGGGGTGCAGCAGGAGGAGGCAGGGGCACAGCAGGCAGGGCGAGGGCACACAGGGCGGCAGAGCAGGGACACGCAGGAGGAGGGCCTGCAGCAGGGGCTGGGCTGACAGCAAGAGGAGGCTGAGCAGGGGGAGTCCTCGCAGCACACAGGGGTGCAGCAGACAGGCTTGCAGCACACAGGGGTACAACAGTCTTCCTGGCAGGGGGAGGAGGTGCAGCAGGACGGCTGGCAACATGAAGAGGTTGTGCAGGGGGAGTCCTCGCAGCACACAGGGGTGCAGGA
>NW_026058855.1:0-84855 GCF_023721935.1 Panthera uncia | reverse complement strand
TATGATAGTAAATGTTTAACAACTGACTTTCCAAAGTGGGGGGGGGGGTGGTGAAAGCCCAGATTTTTAGCATTTGCTAATTTCTGTGGTATAAATATTCACACCTTGGCTGATTTCAAGCTACCGAGTTGATGTCACTGAGCACGGAGTTGGTAAGACACAACCACAGCCCGGGAGCCAGCACCCAAACATGTTACAAACAAGCTCATCTTTTAATACTTCTCAGGATACCAAAAACTCACTAGGAGTTCACGATGAATAACAAGTGATTAAGAGTATTTGAGACCCAGCAAGATCTTGGGAGCTGATAGCATTGTGCCTCTTCTGTTCAAAGCCAACTTGTAAGGGCAGCAAATGCAGAGATCAGGCAAAACAACAACAACAACAACAACAACAACAACAACAACAACAACAAACGGGCATCCAGCTCATTCTACCACACATCTCTCAAACACTCTATACCTGGATGAGCATTATCCCATGGTTATTCCTGAAAATAACTGTGAGACTGGTCAGTCACATACCTCTAGTTTCCCCAGTGCCTCGGAGATGAACATCAGCTTGGGGTACACATTTTTGGGCCTTGGCTTTATTTTCCCTTTGATCGTATTTATTGTTTATTTCCTTCATCATATGTGGTATGTTTTTCTGTCAATTCTTTCAAAGGTGTTCAACTCTATCAGTCAACCAATAAATGTATATAAATTAAATGAGGGCATGGATGAAATTCACATACTCTGTTAACTGCATGGAGTTGTTATGACCCACAAGAGCCTGCCCGCCACACACCCCAGCTCTCAGAGTCAACCTTAGTGGCACTCACCTCTACATGAACTCTTAAGAGGATCCTAGAGAGGGGCGCCTGGATGGCTCGGTTGATTGAGCAACTGACTCTTGATTTGGGCTCAGGTCATGATTCCAGGTTCGTGGGACTGAGCCCCATGTGGGGCTCCATGCTGAGCATGGAGCCTGTTTGGGATTCTCTCCCTCTGCCCCTTTCCCCTGTTCACACACACACTCTCTAAGAGAAAACAAAAAGAGGGTCCTAGATAAGCAAAGAGAGCAAACATTGTTCGTCATCTGGATGGTAACGAAAACAGCAACCATGATGGTCTACTATGTGACAGATACTGGACATATGTTACAGGGAACACTAGTGAAAACACTGATGACTGAAAAATAACCACAGCCTCTTTCCCTGAGATTTACTTGAGAGGGAAAGAGTGCGGATGGCAAGAAAAGGGAAGCGGGATGACAGATAAGCACGTACCTAGGCAGAATCTTGGAAACGGGCTGGGAGAGCCTAGGAGCACTGAGACGAACTGAGGGCGAGAAGAGTAATAACCTTCCAGCATGCTTAGGCGTGCTTGAGAGACGAAGTGAGGCAGGTTTGGGAGGGTAGTGTGTGAACGCACGCGCTCATGTGTGTGTGTGTGTGTGTGGTGAGAACTATTGCTATAAGTTCTAAATTGGATCCCTTTTAGCATTTTGAGAACTATATTTAATCATCTGGTTGCTAGATATTTTTTTATTGTGACAGTATATCAGGAGTGGACCATGTGGGGCTCCAGCTCTATTGGATGTAAAATATATGATCTCTGTTACTTCAAATAGTTCTTCAAGGTAGGCATTTTTTATTCCCATTTTTTGGATGACAAAACAGAGGCTCAGAGGGAATAAGCAAGGATTCTAAGGCCACACAAATGATGAGTTAACAATATCCAGGCTGGGTAGAAGAGTTTAGGTTGGATGATTGGTGTAACTGTTCCAAGGAGTCGAGAAAAGTTCTCAGAGGTTCTCCTGAACTAGGAAGTAAAAGAGCTCAACACCAACACCTGCGTGCTCACTCCCCGCAAATGGGGAATGTGCCAAGCCCAAGAGGTAAGCTGTGGGAGAGACTGTGCGTGATGCCCCAATATCTATCCCCCTTTCCTTCCACGTTTAGGTGGGTGCAAGGCTTCTCAAAAGAAAGATGACCCCTTGCACTTTGGGGAAGGGTGTCTGTGAATCCTGTTCTTGTACATGCAGTCTCGGCAGAAGTGATGCACCCCGGTCTTGGGAGGGTTGTCTCTGCAAGGAAAGGGCATGCTATCAAACCTCCCCTTCATCCTCCTATCCTTTTGTCTGGAATGTGAACATGATGGTCAGTCATCTTGGACCACCGGAATAAGGGCCTCATCCTGGGAATGACAGAGGACCAAGATAGATCCTGGGCTTCTGACTGCTGTTAGACTGGATCTTTGTCGGAACAACAAAACTTTGCCTTTAATCTGATAAGCCAGGAACTTCATTCCCAGGTATATACTAAAAGAAGGGAGTGAAAAAGCCTATCAGAAGACAAGTACAAGAATAGTCACAGCAGCTTTATTCATAATAGTCAAAGGCTAGAACCAACCCAGACATCCATCAATGGAAAAACAGACAAATCAACTGTGGTATATTCATACAATGGATTATTATATGTCGATTAAAAACAAAGCACTGATCCACACCACAACACGGATGGATCTCATGAACCTATTGCTAGAAAATACACTGTGTGTGATTCCATTTATACGAAGTTCAAGAACAGGCAAAACTCATCTATGGTGACGGGAGTCAAGAGGAATTACCTCTGGGTGGAATACACAGACTGGCAGGGGACATGACACGACCTTGTGGGGATGCTGACAGTGTTCTAGATCTTCTTCTGGGTGGTAGTCACACAGATATATACACGTGGTTAGAGTTGTAGTTATCGATGTGTATTTTTAAATCTGCCTTTTTAAGCATTCTTCCACGTGTTTTTCTTTGAAGCAAAATGGAACAAATTCCTTGTTGAGGAAAAGCCCAGGAGTACGCACGCACTCACGTACACGCTCCTCAGTTCGAATACCGTGGAAAACATACTTTACTCACTACAAATAATTTCACTATCAGACACACAAAGGGGAAATCAATTTGTGGCTACGTGCTGAAAGAAAAAATAAGCACTTGACTCCCCAAATCCGGCAAGCACAGTATCTCTTTCCAGAAACAAAGTTCCCATGGATGCAAGGCCAGAAGCAAAAGAAGAAGAAAAAAAAGCCACGTCAGAGGCAGCAAAGTTTGTCTTTTCCTCTTCAAATGTCAGTGCCCACCGATCACTAAATCACTCCCACAGCTTATTAAAGTAAATGTCACAGAAAGTTACAGACAGCACTTTATTCATTAAATGCACTTGAAGAGCTTTCTGGGGGAGAATTTTCTTTTAAATCACATAGGAGGGTTGCATGGCGCACCGGCCAGGAGGTCATTCCTAACGCTGGGTGCTGGATGAGATGCTTTCATTCTCAGGCTACGCTAAAAAAAGGAGGAATGTAAAGTCAAAGCTGAAAGGGAGCTTACTTGTAATGCATTCATCTATCTCAACCGGCATGCATGAACTCACAGGAGCAGACAGTAGCAAGTACTTGGAAACTTGAACCCCAAACCATCTAGGTATTAATTCTCTTTACCATCAGAAGCACGTCAGTGGAAAGTCTCAGAAGTCATATCTAGAGCTGCAGAGTCGACTATGGCATTCAAATTTAAATTTAAATTCATTAAAATTTTAAATAAAATTAAGGCAGATTAAAAATCCAGTTCCTCAGTCGTGCTAACGCCATGTTAGGCACTCAATAGCCATAGTGGCCAGTGGTTACCATGATGGACAGCACAGATACGGAATATTTCCATCACCACCTAGAGTTCTATTGGACAGCGCTGGTCTAGATTACAAAAATCTGTTTAATCTAAAGAGATGCTTCAAGATCCTTCCCTCCTGACTTGAGAAGAAGGGGGAAACCTTTGAGGTATCGAAGAGACTACTACAGACAGACCTTAAGTCCATGGTCACATTAACTGAGAGTCTACCAGGTGCTAGGTATTGGGAGGAGAATCAAAGAAACAGGCACTGACCTTGGCTCCAAGAAATATGCCCATCGATTGCTCTAATACAAGAACGTAGTACCAGACCTTTGTCAACACCACATCCGGAATACAAATCTCCACACAATCCACGGAACCTAAAATAGCTTCAGTCCCCACATGAAGCCCAACCATTGACAGAACAGGTAGAAGATGAATATTAATAACCAGTACAGAACTCATCTTGGAAGTTAGGGTTGAGGGTCCTGATTTTGACTGGAAAAATCCCTTGGAAGCGACTGGAAGTCAACTGTGAGATTCAGTGCTAGTGCTCAAGAGCAAGGTTACTGAAGATTTGTCAAAGTGTTCTTCATTCCACAAGATAGGAGTGTTTGCTCTTGACAAACAAGAACATGGAGGGCCAGAAGAGGCAGTAAGGAGAAGGGAAAAAGGAAGCTGATAAAAGGACACGGTAACAGGTTTAAAAGGAGCAGAGCAGTCAAGTGGAAGTGCTTTTCCGATCTGTTCCCCCATCTCTAGTTGGAAGACGCATACCCGCCCGCATCAATGGTCGCCATGATCTAAGATGGAAATGGCACCTCTCCCGAACCTTCCATTTTACTCCGTAATATGAGGTGGGGTGGCCCAAGGATGTTTTACGAACAGGGATATTGGAAGTTCACTTTGACAGTGTTTGCCATGGTGGACTACTTGCAACAACGGCCACAAGAATTTCCCTTCCTGTATCCACACCCCCACGAAAGTGACTTTGTAGCTCCTACCATCAAGAGGTGAGGCTACTTCTCCTTCCCTTAAAGCTCAGCTGGTTTTCTGAGCTGTCTTAGCCATCAGAGTGCAGAGCCGCATTGAGCCAGTTCCACCTGCAGGCCTGACGAGGCCCATTCCCACTCTCATGTTTTATTCACTCATTACGAAGCAAAGTGGAAGACCTTAGAAGATGTGCTTCCTCACAGGTCTCCCTGCTTCCACGCACCCCGGCCCTGCCTTGGCATGTCCCCAACACAGCAAAAGAAGCCCCAACGTGTCCCGTCTTTGTTAGAAGCCCTCCAGGGACTCCCCATCCCATCGAGAGTAAAAGGCGAGGGACCTACACGCACTCACAAGGTCCGGCACAATCTGCAGTGTCGCCCCACCTTATGACCTCTCTGAGGTCACCTCTCACCGCCTCGCGCCTCGCCCACTCTGCTCTACCCACACCACAGCAAGGCCTCCTTGCAGTTCTCCTTGCCAGGGAACATGCCAGACACATGCTCCTGCCTCGGGACCTCCGCACTTAGTATTTCCTCTGGTGGGATTTTTTTTTTCTCCCAGATAGCCACGCGATTCATTCCTGCCAGGTTTTCCGCACATGCTCAGCTCCTCACTGAGGCCTTCGCTGACCGCCTGACTTAATATGGCACCCTCAGCAATCCTTATCCTCCAGCTTTATTTTTTTCACGGCATTGTCACCACTTACCAGGCTATACAACTAACGTATTTTGTTTCCGTTGGTTGCCTCACGGTCTCATCTCCTTCCTAGACAGCAAGTTCTCTGAGGGCAGAGATTCGTATGCGTTCTGTTTATTACTGTACCCTCAATACTATAACGGTACCAGGAACATCAGAGCAGCTCAATAAATATTTGTCAACCAATGACTTGGTCGGAGTATAAATTCTCCAGGCTCCCTTGCCTCTTGGGTGGGATAATTCTCCCGTAGGATTAAGCTCACTAAATGTCCCTTTATTGGCTTTCCCCTTTCCAGTATCATATCCTCATCACCTACTAGTGTTCCTGAATCCCCCAAAGAAACCACCCACACTTGGCTCATTGTCTCAGGGTCTGTTTCTGGGGGAACCGAAGTGAAAGCAGCTGAGAGACCCAGCTGATTACACACGGAGGGAACATTCCCCGGGCCCCCACTATGTGCCAAACCCACGTGTCACACGGAAGATGTCCAACTCCTGCCCCCGGCCCAATGGATGGAGCAGAGATGGACTTACAAAGGCTGTTAAATTATAAACCACATGGCCATCATCACCACTTACCACACTCCAGGAGGAGAAGACGGGGGATTAAAAAGCCCGTGACAGCTTTCCTCAACAGCTGTCCTGAGCCCCAGTGGCATGTCTCCAGCCTATCTTTAAAATGAAATATACAGGGGCGCCTGGATGGCTCAGTCAGCTGAGCATCTGACTTCGGCTCAGGGCGTCATCTCACGGTTCGTGGGTTCGAGTCCCACATCGGGCTCCGCGCTGACAGCGTGGAGCCTGCTTGGGGTTCTCTCTCCGCCCCTCCCCTGCTTGCTCTCTTCTCTCTCTCAAAATAAATATATAAACTTAAAAAATTAAATTAAGTTAAATTAAATACACAAAAGCTGCCCTGCTGCTTCTTTAGGCTTCTGAGAAAATGCACACCATTTTTCACATGGCCTAACCCAACCAACACAAGCATCCTGCAGCTATCACAGTTCTAAACACTGCAGCCCTTCCCTGCCAACCCTCCCTCTTCACTCCCTTTCTCAGTCCCACTCCCATCCCCTCCGGCGGATAAACCAGGGCTCTGAATTCTCTTGTGATGTTGTAACAAGCTGGCAACGGGCATGACACGTAGCAGGGGAGGGCACGGGAGCCCCTAAATCAGAAATAATGAGATTTCTCTTTCAGAGGCAGCATGAAATGAGAGGCCAAGAGCAAGGCGGCTGGAGACAGGAAGGGACAAAGGGGGGAAAGGAAAGGAAATGAGGTGGCCAAGGGCAGGGTTGGCCCAGCGTGCACTAACGTGCCTTGAGAGGGGTGTGTATGTGACGGAGCATGTGCACCCTGGGCACAGACACGTGTGACACCCACAGCTGTCAGACTACAGATAACTGGCCGGAGAAGAGGCTTATGGGAAAATGCTCCTGTCCAATCATCACAGGCTGTTGGGCATCTCTGATTAATCAGTGCTTACAAATAGGCAGGGGAGATTCTTGGGAAGTAGTACCAAGATGTAAACTTGGCCTGAAGGACAAAAGAGCAAATGGGACATGACAGTCAAATGGATGAACAGACAGACACACAGAGAAGAAGCAGAGTCGGGCTCTCAGGGATCAGGCGGCTACCAAGCTCTTATGTCCTCTACAGCAACTGTCAATCACTTTCTGGAGGAACGGGGAGGGGGGGGGGACCTGCTCTCTGTCCTGGCTTGTTATCTGAGTGACATTCATTCGCCAGTGGACGAGTCTACCCTGACAGTGCTGACTTCTTTCTAAATTGATCGGGGCAGGGTATCTGTTCCCAAACCAGCTCCCTTGTGGCCCCTCCTGCCCCACATTTCTGAATGGCTGCTGGGCCGTGGCTTCAGCCCAATTCAGAAACCAGAGGAACATAAAACAGCTCTCTGCTTGTCTGTAACATCGGGGTATTTACGAGCGGCTGTGTCACATTGATCCATCCTTCTATTCTTCCTCTCCTGTCTTCTCTCTTCTCCCCGTCTCTTAATCTTCCTGTGTTCTAGAAATTATGGGTCATTCCGGGTCTAAGATGGTCTGTTTCAAAGGTTCTGCGTGTCTGAGTCAGGCTGGCGACTGATGGTTAGAGCAAGATCGACATGCCATAGTAGAGGCTGTAGTCTACTATCCAAACACCCCATTCTAGACTGAAGGACTCCTCTCCCCGGGAGCACTCCCTGGCTGCTGAGGGCTCACAGGTGTTTCCTCCTCTGAGCACTGCCTTCTGTGGAAGGGAGCTGCCTCCCTCAAGGCTCGGTCCCCCACCTAGGGGCAGCCTGCATCGAAAGACTGGTCGTTTGGATGGGGCACCAGGGTGGCTCAGTCAGTTAAGCATCTGACTTGATTGCGGCTCAGGTCATGCTCCCATGATTTGTGAGATTGAACCCCCTGCCCGGCTGAGAGTGTGGAGTCTGCTTGAGATTCTCTCTCTCCCTCTCTCTCTCTCTCTCTCTTTCTCTCTCTCTGCCCCTCCCCCACTCGCATGAGCACCCTCTCTCAGTCACTCTCAAAAATAAAGAAATAAATATTTTTTAAAAAAGACGAGCCATTTGGAGGACACAAAGCCCCAACCTCCTTCCCTCAATTTGGGACCACTCTAAAGGACCAGCTCACCTCCAGAGCCAAGGGATCCGTTGTGCTGCAGGGCAGATCAACTCCTCGCCGCCTGATGCTACCTCCCTCGCTCCTGTGTTGATCCCACAGGCACTCCCAGTAAGCTTCGTGTACACAAGCACACTGTCCTGAAACCATTTACCAACTAGATTCTTCACTGAGCTCAAGGCTTAAACAGAACACGGCGGGGTTTAGCAAAACCTAGCTCTCTCAGCACACAAGATTCACGTGAGATAAATCACCAAGTGGATGGATTCGGGGAACAGAAGGAAGGAGCAGGAACAACTTTAAAACCCACAGAGGCTAGAGGGATTTTCCTTAGACCCCAGTTCATATGAAGTCTTTGAAATCCTGTGTGTGTGTATGTGTGTGTGTGTGTGTGTGTGTGTGTGTGTGTGTATTTTACACCTAAAGGCATCTCGATTTGGGTGGTAAATTTTTATCAGAAATACTTGATCTGTGTTTAGATTTCATGAAATAGATGGTCGGAAAGTACATTCACAACGCTGAAGTTGCCACAAACATGCTAAAACTTTTCCGACAGCCCAGCCAAGGATCAGTTTTTAAATTTAAACTTACTTAAATTAAATTTAAAAATCAGCTCATCAATCACACTGGCCACATTTCAAGTATCCAGTAGCCACTAGAGGCTAGTGGCCGCCATATTGAAGGGCACAGCCTTAAGAGTTCTTGACAACTGAATATTCTGGGTTGATAATAAACTGGTTATTTACTTGAGAACAAAAAAAAAAAAAAAAAAAAAAAACAACAATCAGCCCACTCTTCCGATGGGAAGAAGTGACCTCCCTCTCGGTGATCTCTTTCGTGCATATACATCAAAAGAGAGCTTCCAGTATAAATGGGCCACTCTTCAAGCACACTACACTTATTTCTATATGGTCTCCTTAAAAAGAATTCCATCTCCCACTACTTATTCTTTCCCACCACTTAGTAGGTTGGGTTCTCATTTTCTGGTATCTATCATGATTTTACCGCCACACTCGTGTTTCCCGGCTTGGCTGGATATTCTTGATATACTGTGGTAAGTAAATCATGTGTGTTTCCTTTCAAACTTTTCACTCGCGGAGCATCGCTGGAAAATTTGAATCTCCCTTACTCAAACTTATACCTGATACATGGTCTCTGTTCCTTTGACACATTTTTTTAAAAGGTAGACTATAAACCTTTTCCTCCTGCTCCGGCTGCTGTCTGGAACTTGAACTCCACTTGCTAAAAGAAAACATGCCTTTGGCATCACACATTGAGGGACTCTGCGGCGACAACTGTTCCGCATGTAGTGGCTACACCATTCCACTGGACCAGTGTCCTTGGGGACCAAAGAATCCAGGAAGGACCCCCACCAGAATCCTCAAGAGTGCCTTATCCTGGGTCTCTGATGGTATACCAACGGAACCCAAAGCCTCTGGACACGGGATTTGCAGGGAACAATTCCTGTGTTCGCAGCTGAACAGTACTTGGAGATAATCACTGACTTCTGACCTCTTAAGGTATGTTGAAAGCTGTCCTGCTTTGCAGAAAATGCCTTTCATGCATTTAGAACCAAAGGGGGTTCCAGCTGGAAGGAACATCAGAAATCGATTCATTTCTCACTGTGGACTTCAATGGCGGGAGACTGAGAAACTGGACCGGGTGAAATTTTCACCTTTAAGAGGGCAAGGCAGATCCGCTTTTTCATTATCCCCAACGCCCAAATGTGTCTGTCTGTTGCTCTACTTCCACTGTTGCTCTTCATCTCGGTCTCCCCCTTTCCCTTTCCTTCTTGCCCCTGATCTCCCCTCAAGTCAGAGACAATCCCCCCAACACGCAGAATCCTCGATGCTTTCCCTGATCACATTTCACATACCAACTAAATGCCTTGATCTTAACACAAGGGGACATAGCATCAGGAGACTCCCTGGGAAAATCAAGCCTATCGGATTGCAAACCAAAGCCAAAATGAGCCACGAGAATCTCCAAACAAATTTACGATCACTTCTCCACCATTCGATAGGGCGGGGGGTTCATCAGATAACATCTTGCTGTGAAACCATCCAGTGTTCTCTGGACTAAGGTTTCACCCCAGAGGTTAAGTGCTTTAACTAGATATTAAGCTGCCATCAATCCCTTCCCTGCCCCCCAAGCACACATTCCCATCCCGGAAGGTCTGAAGATCCACCGCCGGATTCTCCTTGATCACAAAGGCTTTATTTCCTCCTGGCTTATACACGCACCGGGAGAAGGATCCCATAGTGACGTACCTTCTTACAGTTTGCGACTCTGCTAATTTCCTAATTATAGAGATTTTCTGTCTTGTTATTCTAACATAGATTTCACTTAGACCCAGAGAAAAAAAAATAAGCCCCAAAATGTGGTTTGAACTTTTTCATTCTAGTGTAACCTTCATTTCCCCATGGTTTTAATTACAGCAGTAAAATAATATAAGAAACACTGGAAACGACAGAAGACATTTGTTAGACAGCAATTAATAAATGAGAGTATAACAGCAGTCATATTCAAAGGTTAGAAACCAATCCATAGCAACTGAAGTGTTGTTTGGGGGCAACTGGGTAGCTCAGTTGGTTGAACGTCTGACTCTTGATTTCAGTTCAGGTCATGATCCCAGGGTTGTGGGGTCAAGCCCCGTGTTGGGCTCTGCACTGAGCATTGAATCTGCTTAAGATCCTCTCTCTTTCTCCCTCTGTCCCTCTCCCCTGCTCTCTCTCTTTCTCTCAAAAAAAAAAAAAAAGAGAGAAAAGAAATGTTGTTTGAAAATAGCTTGTTTTAAATGAGAATTGGATAATCTATTTTTTTAATGTAAATGTTGCTCTTTTCTACCCTAGTGGCTCATGCAAAACTGGGAGGGCAGGATAAGGAGGGGTCTAACCCACGGGTTCCCAGACACAGAGCTTCAAAGATCTAATCTAGTCAGCAGGCCTCATCATAGCTGTGGTTGGATATGGTCTCAGCTCTCAAACAATCTTTAATGTGCAAAGATATAACAGATACATACAAACCAAAGTAAATAAATATAGAGCTGAACAAGAAGAAAGGCATAAAATAAAAGGCTCAACAAAACCAAAAGCTGGTTCTTTGAAAAGGCTAATGAAAAGATAAACCTCTGGCAAGAATAATCAAGAAACAAAGAGAGAATACAAAAATAAATAATACTGGAAATGTTAAAGGATACAGCACCTAAAAGTTTCCCCCATTAAATACTAGTTCCAGCTACCCTAGTTGGGTATCAATTTTCTGAATTTTAAGGCCAGTTTCATTCATTCATTCATTCATTCATTTCCCCATTCATTCATTCAATATTTGTTGATGTGCCAGAGATACATAAAGAGCAAACCCCCCCAGACCATCCAAAGCCTACTTTGCCTGTTAATGGATATAAAATAAACAAGGCAAATCAAAATATTATGTACCAGGTAGCAGATGTACCTTAAAGAAAAGTAAAGCAGGCCAGGAAGTGGAAAGTGATGAAGAGGTAATTTTATAGACAGAGGTCAAAGAAGGCTTCTTTCCATCAGGTGACTTTGAGCAGAGCCCTGAAGGGAATGAGAAAGCAAGCCATGAGAACATGGAGGAAAGAAAATTCCACCTAGACAGAACAACAAGTGCAAAGGTCCTGGGGCATATTAAGAAGGCCAGGGTGGCTAGAGCACAGTCAGGAAGTTGGAGGAATCTGAGCAGAAAGAATGACAAAATAAGGGCTAGTAATCCTTATCGTGGTTATCCCACAGGTTCCCAGCAATAATCACAGAGGATTCATGTGGAAGGGGAAAATACAAAGGGTTAGATTCTGCTCTGAAATGGACTTAGTAGAAAAGAGAGGAGAGGGGGGATCATTTTAATTTGGGCCTGTTACACAGGGGCTTCTTGGGCTTTACCAGGGAAACAAAAATTTGGACCAAAAGGATCAACCACTGTCACCATAATTTATCACGCAGGCCCTTGACCGTCTGTGAGAGATTGTGAAATGGACAGTGTGTGGGGGCAGAATATTCTAGTTGGGATAATTAAGGAGTGAAGCCCTGGCGTCAGAATGCCTGAGTTCAGCTCTGTCTCTTTTATATATGTGTGTCCTCAGGAATGTCACCTACCCACTTTACCCCTCAGTTTCCCCGTTGTAAAGTAGGGATGAGGACACGGCTGCCTTGTAGGGTCGATGTGAGGACTGAGCGAAGTGACACCCGTAAAGGACCGGCACCGTCCAGGTGCATCGGCCTCCAGAGGTTGGCCACATAGGCCTGTTTTCTCCTCTCAAGTGAAGACAATAAGCTTAAATCACCTGTTTTCAACATTCTTTTTTTTCTTTCTTTCTTTGACTACAGAACTCATTCTGAAAACAAAATCTTGTGTGGAACTCCAACACTGTCTACAAGTCAGATAAGAGGGGCGCTGTTCCGGTCGAAGGCAGAGAGCCCCAAAGCCCCACCCAAGCTTTGCGCTCCCCTCAGCAAAGCCCCCTGAGCTCCTAGAGCGAGGTGAGGCAGAATCAGGAAAACACCGGCTAGATAGACATTCTGTGAGGCCCCCTCCAGTCCTAAAATCCCATAACTACCTTCATGTGTATAAGATGAGGGACAGAAACAAAACAAGATTTCTGGCTAAATAGTCTCTCTTGAATGATCCAGAATTTCCTCTCTCGGATATATAGCCAAGAGAAATACAAACACATGTTCTCCAAAAGTCACGTACAACAATGTTCGCAGAAGCACTGTTAGTAATAGCCCCAAACCAGGAAATACCCAAATGCCTATGTACAATAGACAGGATAAATAAATGTGTTGTAAATGTAAATAAATGTATTGTGGCCTATACTGCATTCCTTATTACAATGGAATTACATGTGACTTAATGAACCAGTCCCATACATCATGACAGGGGCGAATCTCCCAAGCATCTGTTGAGCAAAAGAGGCCAGATACAAAAAGGCACATCCTGTATGATTCCACTTATATCAAGCGTGGAAAACAAGCAAAGTTACTCTATGGTGTGAGAAGTCGGGACAGTGGTTGTCCTGGGGCTGGGCTACAGAGAGACAAGAAGGGCTTCTGCGGTGTTGGTGATGTTCTGTTTCTTGTTCTGTCTTCAGCTTGGAACGATTCATCATGCTGTACAACTGACTGTGCTACACCTCTTCACGCCCATGTTATACTTCAATTTAAAAATGTGTTGGAGGGGTGCCTGGGTGGCTCAGTTGGTTAAGTGTCCGACTTCGGCTCAGGTTATAATCTCACGGTTCATGGGTTCGAGCCCCGCATCGGGCTCTGTGCTGACAGCTCGGAGCCCGGAGCCTGCTTCGGATTCCGTGTCTCCCTCTCTCTCTCTGTTCCTCCCCCGCTCACACTCTGTCTGTCTCTCTGACTCTCTCAAAAATAAATAAAAGGTTAAACAATTTTTAAATAAAGAAATTAAATTACTAATTAATTACTTAATTGGCTCTTTACCCAATAATTGGATAGCCTGGATTTTAGCAGAAAAAGAAAACAAAAAACGGAAAGAAAAGAAAAAAAAACCCAAATGAACGAGAAACCACACAAGGTTTTTTTCTTAACCAGAAGTATTTCTGAAAGATCAGATGATCAGCTCTGTGATATGGGGGTGAAGCTGGCCTACAACATGGAAGGAAAAGCACATCATGTCGTTGGTAAGGGCTAAGGTTCCAACTTAATTAGATTTTTTTTTAATTAATAAAAAGCATGTGAAATACATTTATGGACTCTTGATGAGAGAGAACAAATTTGTGGATCTGAACACATTAATATAAATCACCATAGTGATTTTTATCTCTTACCACACCACACTCCCACCTTGGGCATTTGGGAACGGACTGTTTCGGCTTGAATTACCAGCATATAAAAGTGGACACACTCATCCACTGTAACAGACAAAGGAAACAAAGCCATGCAATTTCTGGACACGGCATGGAATTCGTTTACGCTTCTCACCTACCACATCCACTGCTGGTTTCTCCTGGAGAGCTATTTGCCAGGGTTAGAAAAAAAAAAAAAAAAGGTAAGGAATAAGCTCACCATGACACCCAAAACAATGAGGCTCTTCACCGTCCATTGTAGTTTGTAAAATACTTTAAAAGCCTGCCTGTTGCAGCTTGAGGGGTGAGCCTTTGGCAGGGTCAGCCTTATACAGGGTGGGCCCGAGAGAACAGGGAGTGTGTCCCAGGGCGGGGGCTCGCTGCTTCAGGGCGCCACGGGAAGGGATTTCAGGAGAGGGATTTCTTGCCTATGGGACCAAAACCAGGGATCACACAAAGGTCTAGTTACCATCAGAGTTTGGCCTCACCAAGAATTCTTTTGTTCTTTTTAATTTGACAGAGAGAGAGAGGGGGGAGCCTGGGAGGCTTAGTCAGTTAAGCGTCCAACTCTTGATTTCACCTCAGGTCAAGAACTCATGGTTGTGGGATCGAGCCCCACATCAGGCTCTATGCTGATAACTCAGAGCCTGCTTGGGGTTCTCTTTCTCTCTCTCTCTCTCTCTCTCTGCCTCTCCCCTGCTCACATGTATGCACTCTCTCTCTCAAAATAAAGAAACATTAAAAAAGAAAGAAAGAAAATTCAGGTGATATGATATCTAACTCAAATCACTAGAAAAGGTGACATCACCCCTTGATGACCCACACCCTCAAGAAAAAGTCCTTAAGTAAGTAGTAGGAGCCCCAAGCACCCAACTCTTATAATAGCGTGACCTTATTTAAGTTCATGTGTTGAGTCTGAAATGAAACCAGAGATGAAACCTTATGTTTGACACTGAAAGGAAAGAGCAAGCGTTTGGGGGAAACTAGATGTGTCCCCTTGTTGTAAATAAAAGTACTTTTCTGTGTCTTCTGTCACAATTTAAAAGAAGGAAAAGGCAGCTTCAAAGGACCAGGTTGGTTCATTAGGAGCATCGAGGGAAGTAGGGGACAAGAGGAGCCAGGGATCAAACAATGGAGAAGAGAGCACTGGATTAGGAGTGTGGCTGGAGCCCCAGGGCTGTCCCTCCATCTCACCATGCCTGAGGATGAGGGTTTCTCAAGTCCCACCCCGGGACTAGACGCTGAGCCCAGAGGGTGCTGGCCACTGCACATTAACGGCTGGTTTGAGGACACATCCAGCGCTTACACGGGACTGCAAATCTGACTTCTTCAACAGAAGCCTATGAAAGGAACCTACTAAGAGAGTGCCCAGTTTCTCACATCGTGACATCCAACACATCACTCATCTTCCGTCGCCTCCAAAGGTACAGTCAATAGCATAAAAGTTGGATGGGAACATTGCCCAGGACAGGAAGGTCTAGGTTTTCAGACTGCATCAACCCCCCGCTGACCAGAGATGATCATAAAAAATGAGACGTTAAGACTCTTGACAGTGGATAACAGATCTCCTGGCAATGGCTTCTTCCCCAGAGATGCCAAGGAACTTTCTGTTCCTCCTATCCATTTTCTTGTTGACAAGATTACAATGAGATTATTTTCAGACTCTTTTCTTTCCACTAAGAGGTAGGTGCTTGACTACCCCAGCCCTGGCCAACTCCTTGTACTGAAAACCTGCTCAAGACACAGACCTGGGTTTTCCATTGACTGATGAGCCCTGGAGTAAACATCATTGTTCGGTGTTTAGTTATATGCCAATCCTACCTGGGATGTTGCTTTGTGTCAGTGTCCTGGGCACTGAAATCCTAACGCCCTAATATTAAGACATTCCTTAAAATACCTGAAGACAACAAATTGGGTTTCTCCAGACTTCCCCCATCTGTTTTCCAACCACTTCCATATGGTATCTCTATCTCCCCCTTCCCAGCCTGGCCCGCCTGCCCACCCCACCGCCGTTCTCTCACCAGTCAATAAAGTGAAGATGATGTCCGCCAGGACAGGAGGGCAACCTGCAAAATGGACGGGCAGAAGGCTGCTTCCCTTGGGGCCTGGAGGATACCACTGGCTAAGCACCCAGCCAGATTTGAACTCCACCAGGAAACATATAGGGAACAGCTTTGGCACGTGGGATGTTACCCACGATAAATCAGCAGCACCCACTGAAGAACTTGATGCTTTAAAAAGCAGATGAGGCTAAAACAAACAAAACAAAATGAAACAAAGGGACAAATGAATATTGCTGCACATAAACATACGAAAAGGTGGAAAACAAAAGCACACACAAAAATGGTGTATTTCCAGAAAAAGCGAATGCTCTCCTATATCCTAGGTTCCACTGTGTAGTGAGTACTTTTCTTTTTCCTTTTTCCTGGAAGAACAGATTCTTCTGAGACGCATGCAACCCTATTCTTGCCCCTTCATATACTACTCCAGCAATCTGAGAAATTAGCCGAAGGGAATCTCATTTTTTTCTTCCACTCCACCAATACCATTACAAGTATTAACAATGAACAACCTCACCCCCATCAGAGCCCCACGCTGACAAGGGCACAAAGAGCCCCTTCCTTTCATGCTGTCTGCTGCTGTCTTGACCACATATGACACACAGAAAAGAAATTTCAATGGAGGCCTCCAAAGTGCTACTTTAATTCCTTCCATATTTTTTGCTTTGGGGCATTTCCGAGGACTTTTATGAGTGGAGCGGTCAACCGCATCATTTACTCACTCTGCAGTATCATTGCACTGTCGCCAAATGCACCCCAAAGCTCCTGAGTCTGAGTCCTGGTCAACCTCTGCACCCCAGACACCTTTTTGTAACCACTCAAGCCACCTGACCTTGAAACATGGATCGCAGCTATCCCAGCACCCTCGTGAGCACACATGTGTGCATCAGTGACTAGCTGGCCACGGAGCATGCCCTCACAACTGGGTGGCAACGTCCCATCTTCTGTTCTACATCTGTCTTCCCTGGAATTGAAGGCATTTTGCAAACATAACACCAGTGTCCAAATATTGCCAGCCAGAGCATCAGAGACTATGGCTGCCTTGTTTTGGCAGGCTGGTATTGCCACACAGGTGGCTCTCCCCACCAACTCACACCCTCCTACTCTTCTGTGTCCACAGATTCACTGCCACCATGACATGGCTGCCTCTGGTCTAAAAGGAGACCCTAATACATGAGAGAACTTGGGGTATTTTGCACTAGTATTTTCCTGAAATTGCTCTTAAAGTAAGGGAGGACAATGGTGGGACAAAGAGAGGACAGATCCTTTTAGCTGAGCACTGCGGTGGGACATTTTCCAGTAGACCATGAGACTTGGATCTTCCAAGTTGCTCCTTGCACCTGGCTGTTGGAGCAACCTGAGAAATCCAGAACAAACACGTCTCCCATCATCTTCATTTTCCTTGTATTACCTGAACTCAAGGGTGCTTCAGAGACTGGAGTCGTTCTCCATCCCTGAACTCCGAGGGGAGGGATGTGCAGGTGGGGACTCATTTCAGGGTACTGGTCAATCCAGGACAGATTTGGTAGTTATGGCTTCTGATAGTCATGCACGGACTCCGATACTCTAGGGTTGCAGTGGTCTCCTGGGGTCCCTGGCTTTTCATATTTTTGGCTCTTGGTTTCTGCAGAGTTAGTGTAATTCCAAATGAAGAAGAGTGAGGGCTCTTGGGGATCCAGGAGGTGGCCCAGCGACCATGTGAATCTTGAGTCAAAAAGCTGCTCTTTCACAAGATTTACACGGTCACTGGGCCACCTCCTGCATCCCCAAGAGCCCTCACTCTTCTTCATTTGGAATTACACTAACCCTGCAGAAACCAAGAGCCAAAAATATGAAAAGCCAGGGACCCCAAAAGACCACTGCAACCCTAGAATATCGGTTTCAGTAATGGCATTTATGTGGCATCTGAGGGTATGAGGTGCTACATCCGAGAAACATGAATATCATCACCATCATCACCACCATCGTCATCTATGGCAATGTTTCCAAGTTATATTATTTAATTCCCTCCCCTGATCAATAGAGTATAGGAACAGAACCTAACCATTTTTCCTAAGAAAACCATATGGACGGTGCCTGACAGGGTGGGGACAGCTGTTTGCTCTGTGACGGCAAATGCATGGGCTCTGTGACGACAACTCTATAGGTGCATCTCTCGATGTCCTTTCTGCCTTTTTCTTTTACTACCATCTATGTTCTCGAGAGTTCCCAGATCCCCCTTCCCCAACCACCCCCCCCCCCACCATACATAGAGACCGCAAAATAAAGTCCAGATGGGTGAAATGATGTTGTGAACTAGCTGGCAACACCAACTCTCCAGACCTGGACTTAAGTCTTAGCTTGCCCGTGTACAAGCTGTGCAACCTTGGATGGGTAACTTACTTATAGGAAGTCTTGGAGCTTTGGTTTCCTTACCGGTAAAACAGGGATAAAAGCAGTCCTCCATGGATCAGACTGCTGTGGGAATGGAATGCCACAATGTGTGTAAAGTGCCTGGAACAGGGCCAGGCACATCCTAAGTCTTCAATACATGTTCGTACACGCCTGTCTTATTCCTGAAGTTAGGTGGCACATCAATTAAATTTCACTGTCTGTGATGGGCAAGACAGCACAGTGGTTAAAAGCCCACAGGCTCTAGGGCCAGACTCCCTGGGTGAGAATCCTGGGGCTGCGTCTCACTGGTTGTGTGTCCCTGGGCAAGCTGCTTAACCTCTCTCGGGGACGAAGGTGTTCCTGCAAAATATGAGGGGACAGTAACTCCTAGCGCTCAGGGCTTCAGTGACTGAAGATCCATCTACAAAATATTTCTAACAGTACCTGCAGCTTGTAAGCCTTTAACAGATGCTGGCCAACCTTATTGCCATTATACACTCTGATTTTGTGGATGATTATTAAAGTAGCCACAGATTCTTCCTCTCCCGGCAGATTGCGACACGGCACAGCAGATTTCCCATCAACCGGTAGAGTTGATTTCCCCACTCCTTGAACTGGAGCTGGTCGTGTAACTTGCTTTGACCAGCGGACCGTCAGGAAGCATAATACAGCAGAGGCTTGGGAAAGTGCTTGGGAACTGGGGCTCGCCCCCTGTTGCTGCCCTGGGGAGCCCTCTGTCTTGTGAACGAGCCCAAGCTAGCCTGCTAGAGGATAAGAGGTCACACGGAAGAGAACTAAGGCACTCTAGCCAACAGCTGTGCCCTAACAGCTTGCTAACAGCCAGACTCGTCCCAGCCACCGACTAACCTGCCTGCTGGCCACAGATGTATATGCAAGCCCAACACAGGTTAGCTGAACCGGCCCAGAGCTGAAAAACTACACAGACAACCCACAGAACTGTGAGCCAAATGAATGGTTGTTGTTTTAAGCCGTTAAGTTTTGGGGTGGTTTGTTACACAGCACAAGCTACCTAAACCAGGCCTTCTAGAGTCTAAAGTACAGTTCCGTGTACCATTCTAATTCCTGAATGCTTATCTGCCAGATTTCTGTGGCCAGCCCAAGAAATGAATGTTATAAGGCATTTTAAAATACACACACACACACACACACACACACACACGAAGCCCTGTGCCTTGGCTAACTAGTTTTTCTAAAGAGAGCAAAACCCCCTCAAGACATTTCTATTAAAAACAGCTTAAGAGGAAAAGCTTCTTTGTATAATTATAGACACACAGATGGGATCTAGAAGCCGGAACATAACAAGCCAAAAGCTCTGTGGGTGGAAGGGACATTAAGACATAGGGCAGGCTCTCAACAACTACAAGCTTCTACTCATGCAACTCGGGACTGATGAGGCCAAGGGGCTAGAAGTGGCTCAAGGCCAACTCCTCTGAAAACTTTTCCTCAGCTCTTCTCACTGACATCAACCTCTTCTTGTTGACTTGCCACACCTGGAGTATGCATTTAGGCTTTAGACCACGTCTATCCCACATGGCCCTAGAGGACATACATCATGTGCACCGGCGTCTTGTCGACCGAACAAAACGCTAAATTCTTTGAAACGAGAAACCCGTCTCAATCCCTTACAACACCCAGCAAAGTTCCCGGCACAAATTAGGCATTCAAGAAAATCTGATCAGATTGCATAAAACTAAGCCATGCATGTTTAGAAATGCAGTGGTCATTATCTAAATCAAATGTGCCAAATTAGAAATGAATACATATTTTGTACCCATGGAGAGGCAGCGCAAGCCAGAGGGTCCAAGAACACAGAATAATGCCACACTGCCTGGGTTTGAACCATGACCCTTCAGATTACTAACGGTACCTCAGTTTCCTCCGTGGTAATAAAAGAAGCTATCTCATGAGGTTGTTAGGAGGACGAACTGAGGTAATACATGTAAGGCACTGTATCTAGAGCACGGAATACGGTTTGGCAATAAAAAGGAACAGACTTCAGAAACATTATCCTCAGTGAAAGAAACATTACCCCCGAATTTCACAAAAGATAAAATCCCCAGGAAAGGCAGATTCAGAGAGACACAGAAAGGAGGTTGGTGGCTGCCTGGGCGGGGGTAGGACTGGGGATTGACTGGGCACAAGAGGTAACAGAAATGTTCTGCCATCAGAAGGTGATAATGGCAGCACTATTCTGTAAACTTACCCCAAATCACTGAATGGTACACTCAAAACAGGTGAACTGTATGGTATGTAAATTACACCTCGATAAAGCTGCTTTAAGAAAGTGTGAAGGGCTGGGGCACCTGGCTGGCTCAGTCAGAAAGCAGAGCATGCGACTCCTGATCTCAGGGTTGTGCGTTCAAGCCCCACGTTGGGTGTAGAGTCTACCTTTAAACAAAAAGTGTAAAGGGCTTAGAGAAGAATGCCTGGCCCAGAACAAGCACTACATAAGTGGTGTGTCAAATAAATAAGCATTGTTTTCAGGAAAACCTGGGCACGGCTGAGTCCCCAAGGACGCTGAGTCCACCCTAGTCTTTCTAACCCCTTGTTCACCCCACCACTCATCACAGGGATCTAAACCCGGGATCCTCTTCCCATGAGTCCAGGATGCTGCTAAGCCAGCCATATGTGTCTCCTTGGCTGCTATCGTCCCTGCAACTGCCAAAACGCTACACAGTTTATTAAATGCCTCTTGTTTATGTAGTTCCTGATGCCAAGCTGTATTTTATTATATTGAGCCAACTGCTCTTATGCAAGGTTTTTTTTGGGGGGGGGGGGCGGTGAGGGGAGGTGTTGGGAGGAGGGAACGATCACACTATTGAGGGAGGGAGATTCCTTAAAACTGGGACTCCAAAGAGCAGCTGCTGATTACTCACAGAAGCCCAAACATCCCTGCCCTTGACAAATGTCATGCCACAGGGTAACTTTAACTCTGCTCAAAGTCTGGACAACAATACCCGCTTGGGTGGGTAGACAGAAGGGAGGAGCTGGTGAGGCAGAAGAGAGTTCGAGAAAATGGAAAGGGAAATGGATTTACAAACAGGCTCTGCCACATGTGTAGGAACAGGGAGGCTTTAATTTCGAATAAGTCCTGAAACAGACAAGAGTCCCAAACATACCATTCTTGCCAACTTGTGGCTTTCCCATCTTGCCCCAAACCATCCACATGGAGTTCTCACTTCTCCCTGTTTTATCTCTGGGCATTCATTAGGAACTGGCCCATTCACTCTGTTCCCTTCAGGTCACACGCTCAGTTGCTCACCATTTCCCACATCAATGCCGTTGGAGACTATCTTCCCAGCCATTTAAGTGCGTCCATCCAAATTTTTCGAGAGGGAAAGAAATATGACTCCATCGCCCCACAGCCTCCTCAGACTTGGCAAAATGGATACCTGGAGGCATGCCCAGACCTAGTAAGATCAACCCACTTCCCCCACTCAATGTCAATGTGCATGCAATCATTCAAAGATTATTTACGAAGCACCCACACGTGACAAGACCTGGGTTCCAGCCCTAGAAGTGCTTCTCAAACTTGAGCATGCCTTGGGATCACCTGGAGAACTGGCAGAACACAAATCCCTGGGCCCTACCCCCAGAGCTACTAAAATTCAGTAGGGTTGAGGGTGAGGCCTGGGTTCAGCATTCCTAATAAGCTCCCAAGCGATGCTAATGCTGCCGGTTCATGGACCACACTTAGGGAGTGGCACTGGTCTAGAGGCCACAAAGGTGGTTAGCAGTGGAACTCGCCTCAGGTAGCTAATAATCCCTTACTGAACAGAAGACACAGGTACACACACGAACATGCACTAAACAAAATTGTAACCCCACGTAAAACATGGTAAGTCTTAGCCTCTTTTCAGGCAGCCGGCAAGATGGCGGACGTTCAGACTCAGCGTGCCTACCAAAAGCAGCCAACCACCTTTCAAAATAAGAAGAGGGTTCTGCTTGGAGAAACCAGCAAGGAGAAGCTCCTGCGATAGTACAAGAATATTGGTCTGGGCTTCAAGCCACCTCAGGAGGCGGCTGAGGGCACCTACACTAACGAGAAATGCCCCTTTACTGGTAATGTCTCCATCCAAGGGCGGACTCTGTCTGGTGCAGTGGCAAAGATGAAGGTGCAAAGGACCACTCATCCACCGAGACTACTTCTGCTACATCCGAAAGCACAACCGCTTTGAGAAACGCCACAGGATCATGTCTGTGCATCTGTCCCCCTGCTTTGGGGACGTCCAGATTGGCGACATCGTCACAGTGGGCGAGGACCGGCCCTTGAGCAAGACTGTACATTTCATCGTGCTCAAAATCACAAAGGCCGCTGGCACCAAGAAGCAATTCCAGAAGTTCTGAGACTAGACGTCTGCCCACACCCCCAAAGAAAAGAATTTTCCCAATCAAAAAATACAGACAAACACGGAAGGTCTTAGCCTTAGGCAAGACCCAGACAGCAGGCGAGGGAAAATAAGGGGAAAGGTTGGACCAAAGTGGTATCCGTGTGTACACACGTGTATGAACATTGACCTATGAATGCACATATCTCCATCCAGGAACTCTTCGTGGACAAAGACCTCACCTTACTCTTTCTGCTTTTAACACCTACTACAATGCCTGGTGCACAGTAAATGCTCAGTGGAATGTTTATGGAATGAATGAGTGAACAAAGAAACACAAATGTAGGCATTCATCCATGAAATTGCATGGAACGAAGTTTCATGTCTGGCAGCACATTTGTCTACCTTATCAAAAACCAATGGTCCCAGGAAATAATCATTTTTGTACTTAAGATTTTGATTTCAGGCTATTAATGTGATTTTGTCTAAAATACATAACTTACAAAAATGTACTAAAACTTGGTTAAGCTTTTAAAAATCAATGAATCAGCAAGCACTGCACGAGCACAAGGACTGTGCTTAGAATATTCTGTGCTGGATATCCCAGTGAGCATGACATATGTGGTTCCTGACCTCCTAAAGCTGGAAGTCTGAAGTTCTTCTGTGATGGTATTCTTCACACTTGAGTCCAAAGCCTCCAGGGGAGCTTTCCCCAAGATCTATCTCTAGTCAAAATGCCATAGTCCCTGGCTCTGAACCCTGGTTTGCTGGCTATGGGTCTTCAGGTAAATTACTTAACCTCTCTGTGCTTCCTCTTCATCTCTGAACTGCAGATAATAGTAGAACCCCCATCAAAGGACTAGAGTGAAGGCCAAGGTCGTTGATGTCCTGCACTTAGAACAGTGCCTGGCAAATAGAACGTGGCTGTTAAGTGAGCACTCATTTTTATTACCATTATCATCATTATTACTATCTTCATCATCATCGCCATCATCAACAGCTGAGCCCCTCAGGAGTGCAAGACCCTATCAGCTTATAAAGTGTTAACCTGAGAAGTGACAAGATAAAGAAAACTGGACTTCTGAATCCTCAAAAAGCCCAGCCCAGTCTTACAGCTTTCTTGCTCCACCCCTATTTTTCCTGTCCTCCAATCAGCTTTCATAACAGCTTCTTGAAACATCCAACCCGGTTACAAATCAGGGCCATTGCCAGGATGGCTCAAGTCCAGGACCAAGCTGGCAGGATCAAGGAAAGACAGGCCCCTCTCATTCAGCCACACACAGTCTACTTGTCACCCTTTTGGAAACCAGTGACTCAGATGTAACTCTCCTGCAAGGTGGCAGCTGGTGGGCTTTGGCAAAGCACACAAAGGAAGCACATTCTCTCTCCTAGCGACCCAGGGCACCAAGGAGAAGGTCTTAACACAGTTGTCATTCATGGTTTAGCCTAATTAAAATGGCATTACCAGTTTCAATGGCGGGCTTCTTCTGCCAGCTGCAACTGGTTCCCTTCTCCGAAGCTTTTGCTTCTTGTTTTCACAGTTTATTGATCCCCAACATGGATTTGAGGATGCCTGGATTAAACGATAGCAGCTCCATTCTCTTTCCCCTCTCCCCTTCCCTGAGACAATTGTTTGCCGTCTTGGTTTATCTAAATTGGCTCAGAGGCCTCGCAACGGGCACAACTTTGTAAACCAGTCACCCAAACTCTTCTGGCTTAACAAATGGACTTCATTCTATAATTTAGCTTAAGACTTTCCAGGGGCCAGAAACCAAAACCCCCTTGGCCTTCCCACCTCAAAAAGGCATAGCGTCCATTCTGGTACCTGGCAGGTGGAGGTGACAGGCAACAAAATGGATTTCGCGTCCCCTCTGCAAATTCTGAATTTCTTCCTCTCATGAGGGGGTTACTTGTCTGCAAAGATCTCCAGGAAATCCAGTGAAGAACTGAGTTTTTCCTGCCTTGGCTACAAACTGAGGGCCCCCTGGCAGTTCATGGCACATCTCTCTTTAGAAGCAATGTGATGGCATTTAGGGAGGGGCTCAACCGCCACATCCAGCAAAAGCAGTTAAACTCCAACTTGGGATTTACAGGAACAGAGCAATAGGGTTGATACTATTTGGGATGGGAAACCAAGAGATGACAAAAGATTAAATGACACCATCCAACCAGCTCTGTCGGTGGGCAAGTCATTTGGCTTCTCTAAGCCTCAGTTGCCTAGTGCAACTGAGTGTGGTTGTGGCGGTGAGCTATGGAATATGCAAGGATTGTGATGGTGATGTAATGAGGAAGAAGAGGAGAACAAAGAGGATTAGGACAAGGAGGAGGATCACTCTTGGGTCTTGGGAGGTAGCCAGTGGGAGCTACTGAGCTGGCTGTTAGTCCAGATCAATAGCTAAATTCCTTTTTTTTTTTTTTTTTTTTAACTCCACAATTCCCAGCCCTTTTTTGGATGAGAAACTACATTTGATCCCTCCAAACCCTTAGTATTCCAGCTCCCAGTTTTTGGGGAAGCTAGCCCCTGACAAGGGTAGTAGGTAGGGAAATCAAAGAGGGGACTCCATTATTGCTTTTCACGGCTGCCCATGATTCCCTCTCTTCTGGGACCACCTGTGATGGCCAAATTGGACCCATGAGTAGAAGGAAATCCACCTATTCTCCAGTCCCTCATCCTCAAGCATGGAGTTCAACCTAGTAAGGGTAGAAACCAACAAGGACTCTAATTGAGCATAAAATTAAGCCCTTTCATTGCAACTTGGCAGATGACCACTAAAGGTATTCCAGGCATAAAAGGAACCTCAGCCCTTCAGATTCTTCTCTTGGATGAACATTCGGTGGAAAGAGAACATGAAATCGCCACGAGGCCCTTGTGATAGAGCCCACAGGTGCCTTATGCCACTCCCCGGTGCTCTCACAAAGTTTTTTCTTCCCCACATGTTTTCAGACCCTTTGATGCTCATAATAATTCTAAGCAGGGGACTTACTGAATTCATTTAACAGATGAGGAAGCTGAAGTGGACAGAAGCAATATGGCACTCCCAAGATCAAACAGCTGCCACTAGAACAGTACAAATTAGCACCTCAGCCTCATTACACCAAACTTGTGCTCTTTTTTCCCCCACCAACCTTCAAGCCCTCATTCAGCTGCTTAACTGAGCTTGTAAACTCCTTGCCAGCAGAGTGAGGGGATGGATTGCTTGTTACTAGAATAGGGAGGGAGTCAGTCGTCCTGAGTCTAGGTATCGGGGCACCTCAGAGCTAACCTACATTAATGCCCATCTAGAATGGGATTGGCAGTGGCTCGGGACGATGATAAGATGGTGTCCGTGAAGAGTGTTCAACTTGCCTCCCATCCAGATCTTCTGTGGCTCTTCCTGTCCTGAGTTTAGTCCTTTATCCCACCACCCAGCAGCTTCTCTTACTTGGCTCTCCAATGGAGAAGGCATAGATAACCCAGCCCAAAAGAGCTCCAATGACATCAACTGGCCTATAAATCAACAGGGCCCCAAAGACTCAGACTTGGGCTTCTACACACAGTGTGCCCACTCTACTTCCTCTTAAACTAGGGAAGGGAGGCAACAACTTAAGGGCTCATATCAGTCCATAATATAAAACATCTGGGGCCAGAACAACGCCATACCAACAGACATGCACTCCATGGAGCATGTTCATACATATACCATGGGGTGGATACATCAGGGTGGCTTTAATGAAAAGCCTCCTGGAGCGCCTGGGTGGCTCCATCGGTTGGGCGTCCGACTTCGGCTCAGGTCATGATCTCACTGTCCATGGGTTCCAGCCCCGCATAGGGCTCTGTGCTGACAGCTCGGAGCCTGGAGCCTGCTTCAGATTCTGTGTCTCTGTCTCTCTCTGCCCCTCCCCCGCCCAAGCTGTCTCTGTCTCTCTCAAAAATAAATAAATATTTTTTAAAAAAGAAAAGAAAAGCCTCCTGCCACCATTCTCTTTAAATCACTGCTCCGCTCCTTGCATGGCTTTGTCCCTGGACTACAAACCACCTGAATCAGTCTCCCCAGGACCACTGTAGGATTTCAGCATCAGGCTTTCCCTCCTTTAGACTAATACACACCAGTATAGCTCCAGTGAATTAGAGACCCCAGAGTGAGCAGTGGCCTCCAGGGTTGAGTACATGCAGCACAGGATTACTGCCTTGAGCAGAGGTTCCTAACTTTTGCCATGCCATGGCCCCTTTGGTCGACTGGTGAAGCCTATGGGTCCTTCTCAGAATTCATAATGTATAAATTACAACATATATGATTGTAAAGCAAATAAATTGTGTCGAAATGCAGTTATCCAAATACTAACCAGAAAATTGGGTCACAGAATATTACGTGTGTTTATCAACACACGAAATAACAAGGTCTAGTGGTGAGCCTACTACTCCACCAGGATTTTTATGTAATGGGCATATTTTGAGATATCTCCAGAAACTGTAATATGATACAGAAATGCCTTTGATTTCTATCAGTGAGCAAGTCACAGGGACAGGTAGCACTACTGTGGTCTGTGTCTTTTTGGAATTGAAGGAAATATCAAGTTTCAGTTTACGGTTAGTGAAACTAAAGATGCCATTTTTTTCCCGGACTTAAGGAATTCTATCCACAGACCATTTTGGTGGAAGGGAGGTTTCCAGGTTAGGTTCAATCCTTGTCCCAAAGAGGGCCTACCTGGATGGATTTCTGAAGAAGAAATGAATGAGCTATCTATCTGTAGCAATGAGGACATATTTCAATAACTAGTCGTTGCTGGGAAGGACAGAGGGACAATTCCTAAATATTGAAATAATACCCTAGGCCCCTAACAACAAAGAAATGATGATGTTCTAGGGCATGGCATTACAAGCATGGTGAAGCCACAGCTAAAACAATCCCTAGCAAGGGATCCACAGACCTGCTCTGGTACAATGAAAATGACAGGCTCCTGCATTTTTCCAACTTGTATATTACTTCTCTAGGTATTAAAAGAACTTCCTAAATCAGTGATCTGATGCCATGCCACATCCTTGGATAAAATGTCTAACATCCCAGAAGAGGTTGATGTGTAGGAAGATTACTTCAACAGCTACTTTTCGTACCTTATCTCCCTGCCCCTCCTCATGCCATAGTTGATTGGACCAAGGGTGAGCACTAGATTCAAGAGTAGCCTAACTATTGGCTGGTCAGCAGCCAATGGGATGGCTTGATTTTCTTTAAATGATCTGGGTCAAGCAGGCGCGCGCTCTCTCTCTCTCCTCTTCCAGAAAGTGAATTGAGACGTGGCAAGAAGGAAGAAATTACGGGTCGAAGTCAAAGCTAAAAGAAAACACAGAAGCAAGCCAGACTTTGATTCAGGGTCATAAAAGGGAAGGATCCAGAGAGAAGCTGAGTCCAGCCAATGGTAGAGCACTCACTGCACCGGAAACCACGAGCCCTGATGATGGGTCCCTAGAATGGCTTCAGATTTACACTGCTTTCCACTTCCTGTCTCCGTAAAGCCTCCATTTTCTGTTTCCACAGTAAAATCTCATGAACGGAATTCAGAGGGTCCTTGGAAAAAAGTCACATTTTAATTTTCACTAACCTGCAACTGAAACTTTGCATTTCCTTCTCCTTCTGGGGAACCTTCTATGAGCTCTAAGATTATATGAGATGCTCCAACAACGTGCTCCCAAGCTCCTTTCACCCACTCTTAGCAATGTAGGAACAATGTTCATCGCAATGTCCTCTTGCCATATCTCTACCTCACCTTAGACCATAAGTTCATTGATGGCAGGAACCCTACTGGCCTCCTGTGGATTCGCAGGGCTTAGCACAGTAAATGTACTATACTTAACACATCTTATTGAATGAAATTTCTACAGGAAGTCATGGGGAAATAATAAACAACAATCCAATGACGCAAGCTTGGTGACCTAGCCATAGCTCTTAAAAGAGAAATAACGGAGCAGATACCAAACGTTGCAGGCGAATAGTCGAATCGAGACCTCTCACACAACGGAACTAAGGCAATTCAGTTCTCTGAACATTTACTGGGACCTGCTATGGGTCACACTCCCTTCCCATAAGGATTGAACAAAGATGAGAAAAGCATGTAGGATGATACATACTATACAAGGCAGGTCCACTGGGGGCAAACTGTCACTAGAGCCGGAATCGGATGACCCATATCCGAATCCTGGCCCAACGCTTAGCAAGAGCAACTGTGACAAGTTGCTAGACGAAGCCTTGGTTTTGCTGTCTGTACAATGGGGCTGACGATATTGATCTCATAGAAGAATGATGAAGATTAAATGCCACCATTACATTCAAGGACCTGGTACCACAGCTAGTACATTAACAGACATTCGTTAAAGGTCTGGATCTTTCCCTCAGGTATATAAAAAAAAAAGCTTAATTGTACATCAGCAGCAGCAAGGTGGTGGCAGTAAAAGAAATGTCATCTGTGGCATGTCAGTCCCAGATCTATTTTACCGATGACCGTGCTGGAAGAGAATCTTAGTGTATTTGGAGCAAGGTGGAAAGAAGGTTCAGCTCAGGGCTAGAGACCGAAATGGAGCCACGATGTGAGCCACGTGTAAACTGTTAACTTTTCTAGTAGCCACGTGAAACAAAAAAGTAAAAAGAAACAGGTGAAATTAATAATACATTCCATGAAACCAATACACCTAAAATAGTATTTCAATATGCAATCTATAGAAACATGCAGTAATGATCTATTTTACAGTCGTGGCTTGCACCAAGGCTTAGAAACCCGGTGTGTATTTTACATTTAGAGCACCTCACGTCTCGAGTGCCCGCCGGCCACATGCAGCGAGCGGCTGCTGTGTCAGACAGCCCAGGTCCAGCCTGTGTGGCGACAGCTGTGGGGGTCACCACGGTGGAAACGGATTCTATTTAGACAGTGGATGGGAGCTCAGAGTCTGGAACCAGACTGGGGGGAGATGCCGTCTCTGTCACTCACCAGCTATGTGACCTTGGGCAAGTGACTTCGTCTCCCTGTGTCTAACTTCGTCTCTAACAGGGGACCAGCAATGCCAGCTTCCGGAGCTCGTGAGGATGCAATGAATTAATGCGTGCCAAATACTTAGAACTGCATGAGGCACGTAGTGAGCTGTCCGTAAACGTTAACTGTTGCTGTTATGACAGCTCCAGAGGGGGGCGCAGGAAGAGAGCGGCACAGATGTATAAAGCCTAGAGAGGATTAGGGTTCTGCTACTTCCTTTTCAGAGTCATCCGTCTTGATGAGGCAACTCCGCCGTGCCCCTTACAGGCCAATGAGAGGGAGAACCCTGGTGCACAGCAGCCCGGCGTGAAACGGTCCCGGAGGGCGGCGGGCCCTCCGGTTTGCAATCTAAAGGCAATCTGTGGAGCTATGGTTCCAATTAGGAAAGCAAAGCTGGCCCGAATACCGTTCCCCACAGCTTGGCAGGAAAAGCCATTTGCAACAAACCAGACCATGTCTCCCATATTCTGTCTTTGTTTCTCTGTTCAAACATTTGTAAGTCGTTCCGAATTGGGGGGAGGCGGCGGCGGCAGCAGCAACCGTTTTAAAAGGCAGAGCCATGATCAAATGAAGGCAGGCCAAACACACAAGTGGCCAGGGCTGGGGGAAGCCAGGATACAAATCACGAAAATAAAGAAGAAATTAAGAGCAATAAAATTCACATCTGCTGAATACAAGCAATTATGTCTTCCTGGAAATGACTTCTGATTCTTATAGATTAAGAACTATCTATGTCTCTCAACGTACGACTGGTGTTTCTTTTAACTCTCACTCAGATACGCCTGTTTCTCCTTCCTGCCATTCCCGGCCCGGCTTCTACGATATTGGCCCAGGTTACTATCGATGCCTCCCTTTCTATTTACTCTTTTATTGAGGGGTCACATACGTACAGCAAAGTGCAGACATCTCAAGTCTACAGCTCAAATGATCATCGCATACATCTATCTACAGCCAGGTTAGCAGTGGATAGAAAATATGGGTGGGTACTGTTTGGTGAAAGTTTGGGTGAAAACATGGAGTATTTCCAGGGTCCCAGCAGACTGCCTTGGGCCCCGCCCGAGATAACCACTCTTCTAACCTCTATCTCTATAGATTAGCTTTGCCTGGGTTTGAACTTCATATAAATGGTACGCCTCCCTTTTCCTTCCTGGTTCCTCAAGCACATACTTAAGCGTATTCTAGCAGAGACACAGAAGGGGAGGCGGCAATAGGAAGTGATCAAGGTCACGAGGTCTGTCTCATTCATACAACCTAATACCGAAAATCGGCCCTAGACGGCCTACCAACATGCTCCACTCACAGCCTCCGATGCTAACACATGAACACTACCACTCTAGGTTCCCAGGTCCGCTCCTGGGATGGCTCAGTAAAGCATCGGGCCCACAGCCATCGGGCGGTGAGCTGGGTCATAACAAGATTCGCCTTCGTCTGGAAAAAGGTGAGGAGGTCTCACTTCCCCTGGGGACATCCTTTTCGGTGTAGCATGCCAAGGAAGAGCTGGTGACAGCCAGGCTGGGTGTAAAGCCCAGCTGTGCCACTTCCTAGCTGTGTGACCTCGCGTAGGCTTCTTCACCTCTGGAGGGCACAGTATAGACCTCAGAACGGGCGGCGTGCACGTGTCAACACACGCTCACAGGTGCACATAAACGAATACACGTGTGTGCACACATACACCTGAACATATATTTGCACACCCGAGTGCACGTGCACACACACACACGTAGGTACCTCGCCTCCCCTCTCCTCAGGACACAGATGAACAGAAATTCTCCTGATCTTCCTAGAAAGCCCCTGCTCATTAAAGCCCAGAGGTAAGAGATCAAAGTTAAGGAAGCGTGGGACCGGGAGAGGAGCCTCGTTCATGAGGAACATGTTGCCATAAGCAGGTCTGGGGAGCGCAGGCGTCTCACTCCGAGTGCACGCTGGGCTCCCTCAACCTGAAATGACATTGTGTGAGCTGGAATTCACAGAGCGGCCCCAAACCACCGTAGGTATTCGTGAGAGGAGAAACGGAGTTGGATTATTCTCGTTCTCAGAAGAGCAAACACAAAGATATAAAATCATGTCCCCCCACCCCAGATTATCATCTCGGAAATCCCATCCACTTCTAGCATTGCATAACACCCATGAAATACTCCAAAGCCCCAGGGCTGGAGAGAGAGAGGTAAGCGGCATCAGGCAATATCAAGGCGTCCTTGCCGCTCACAGGAGTATCTAACAAGTCGGAAGATTTTTTTCCTAGACACCAGTGAACACTTTTGGAGATACTGCGATCATAGTAAGAAAATTTCCGACTAAAACGTTTTCTAGTATAATTACAAA
This sequence comes from Panthera uncia, assembly GCF_023721935.1. Classification (NCBI taxonomy): domain Eukaryota; kingdom Metazoa; phylum Chordata; class Mammalia; order Carnivora; family Felidae; genus Panthera; species Panthera uncia. The sequence goes on along the minus strand of NW_026058855.1, from coordinate 52,964 downwards.
CGTCCTAGAACACATTTCTCTCCAGCATTTTACCCAGGAGGTTGCCATGAATGAAAATACAGTGCCATACTTACTTCACAAGAAGGTCAGAAAGAACCCTTAAAACCCAGTTTTAAAGATCACCTCAACAAGGCTAGGGGGAAGAGGCTGGCACAACGATGGAGTTTAAAGACCTCTGCAGTCCCAGGGAGGCCCGTAACTTCCTGTATGAAATCAACAAACACCTTTCTATGCAGAAACAGTTTTATACCCCTTTAGGGTACACATAAGGAAGGACCTCAAAGAATTCCAGATCTAGCAGTTTCTTCTTGTTTTATGATTAAAGAAGAAAGGACTAGAAAATTCTTCCCCCTCACCCCATGTGTGTGTTTGGGGTGTGTGTGTGTGTGTGTGTTTGTGTGTGCACGCATATGCGCACACGCGCGCACACGTGGCCAAAGTCCAAATTTTACTGTTGACTCCAAATCTTGCTAATACTGTGTCTATTTGTTCCCAAACTGCTAGCCAGCAAATGTTGATATGAGCCAAAATTACTTGGACTTCAGCCATAGCATGCGTATAAAGACAATGAAATTTTATTTCCTTTTCCTCATCATTAATGAGCTTACTGGCTCAAAGTGCTTTAAAGTTCTCCAAAGTAGTTCTGTGGTTTATAAACACTCCAAGAGTATCCCTATAAAAACTACAATGTTCACCTGTCTCTCTGGCTCTTGGTTAAAAGACTCCATAAGAATTAGGGATCTGATTACCACTGAATCCCTTTTGGTAACAAGGAAAAGAGGCAACCGATGCCCACAGGTGCTAGTTAACAGATTACTTCACAAAAATAAAAAGGCGTGCTTTGAAAATTAGGATCTTGTGTCCCGAATGCCCAGCGGACACAGTTTGACTTTGGGGCAGTCAGAAAAGAGAAAATTCATAATTCTGACCTCGAGGTGAGTTCATGAAAAATCACCCCTTAGCTCTTGACTTTCTGAAAATAACCAGAGAGCAGGACATTAGGCATTTAATAGTGGCCTTCATTTCAGAAGCACATGGAGACCTTCCCATCCTGACAGCTATGCCCACCCAGCTCCTCACTGGCACCCACAAGCTCGGGGTACGCCATGAGGGAAAAAAGTAAAGCCTGTTTTCCTTCAGAAGACTTGGCGATGTTACTGACTGATTGCATTTTTATGACCATAAAAGCTGTTTAAAGCAGTTCCTAAATCTCATGCAAAAAAAGTTTAAAATATATTAAGCCTAATTTTGCTATACAAAGACCAACCATGTAACCAATAAAGGAGATGCTGTTGAAGAATATTTGGGGACACAGTAAGATATTCTTGTTCTAGTGAGTGAAAAAAAAACCGTTTAGAAAGCAGTATGTAGACTCTAAGTCCAAATTATTAAAATACGTCCAGGGAAAAACCTGGAGGATATACACAAAAATACTGAGAGACTCTCTTGGGGTGATAGATTTAGAGACTATGTTTATTTTTTTATATTTTGTTGATCTTTATTTTTCAAATTTTGTTCACTTAACAGGTCTTATGCTTGTAGACTAAGGATAAAAACAAAAATTTTTTTAACTTAGTTTTTACTCAAGTCCTAACTCTGACAAGAGTCCAAGATCAAGATTTGGTGAACATCCTTGCTCCCAGTCGTCTACAACTACACACAACCACGTGGGTGGACCTCACAAACCTCATACTGGGCAGAAGAAGCCACACACAAAAGAGTACAAACTGGGCCCTTCGCTTACCTAAAACACACAAAACAGCCAAAGAGCACCATGAGGTCAGAAGTGACAGTGACAGTTACCCTGGAGCCGGGGACTCTCAGCATCACTGAATCTCCTGCATCACTTCGGGGGTTTCTAGCTGTGCTCAGTGGGGAAAAGCTGGAAGCAAAATGAGTCTCTGCCAACTTTGTGTGCGGTGCCCAAACCAGGAGACCTGTTTAAAAACACCGTACCTACCCCTTATAAAAGACGAGTCTGGCGTCCACATGAAACGCCTGCTGTGCCCCGGGGGCGGTGACGCACACAGGACCAGCAATAACACACTCCTCCAGAGTTTCGGAGACACAACTCGGTCCGGATTCCAGCACAAGTACCAGGAAGGAAATATTTCCAAACTCATTCTTCCCCATACTTGGGCTCCCACCGGCTGGCAGTTCCAAACAAATAAACAAATGAACCGCGACAAAGAAACAACAACGACAACGACAGGAACAAAAGAAGCTGCCTGTACTGTTGCAAAAAAACACAGAGACAGCCAACCAGAGAGTTCTGCATGAAAATAATGCAGGAGGACTTCCAAATCCTTTTCGCCCCCAGTTCCCAACATGCTGCTACTTGGGACCAAAAGAAACTTCTCTTTTCAGGAAGCAGGAAAATGAGAAGTTGGGAAGGGCAGGGGGAAATGCGGTGACGTTGTAGAAAAGGAGAAGGACTTCTGGGTGACCGCTGTGTGCTGGCTGGTCCAGTGTTACCTCCCGAATCGTCCCAGCCACCTGTAAAGCAGGCCCTGTGATCTCCCCTAAAAAGTGGGGGGGGGGGAGCAGGGGGGACAGAGGCACAGCCACTTAGAGTAGTGCTTCCTCACCTTGGCTGCACACCAGAATCACCTGGGGAGCTTTGAAACACCCCGATGCCCAGGCACATTCCAGACCGATCGCTTTTGAACCCAATGTGCAGCTAAGGCTGAGAAGAGTGGTTTAGAGCAGCACATGTTAAATTTTCGCGCCCACGCACTGCACACACACAAAGTCGGATTCTGATTCAGTAGATCTGGGGCGGGGCCTCAGAATGTGACGCTGGCGCTCTCGGCCACCCCCGATCCCCGCTTGCCCCGACCAGGGTATAGACCACAGCCTTTCTGAGGCTGCGGGCAACTTGAGCGTGCATTTCAAAAAAGGAGCAGGGATGTTCAGCCCCACCCCGTTAATCACTAGAGGCTGCTGGAGAAGGAATGGCTCCCTGCAGGTTGCTGGTGTGCGAGGGCCTTCTACACGCTCCCTTACTTGACAAGATATTAGGCACGAGCCATACCAAAATGTGCATTAACGAGACCCACATGTAGCTGCCGAAGAGTAAACACTCACTTAATCCCATGTAGCTGAACGGCCTAACAAACGAATTAGCTGGTGGCATCCACTTAGGATATATGATCCAATTTATATTATGATCCTTTCTAAAGGCTGAACTGATTTTGACACATATAAAAATGTGGTTTCAATCACCCAAAATTGCACCGTTTGAACAGGGGGAGAGAAAGGTTTTTAAAGGACCCAGACCTGAGGGGAGCAGAGAACAAGGTGAAACGAAGGAGAACAGCGCTGGTCCAGGGACTGTGGGGGCGGGGGGGGGGGGGGCGCTCAGTGCTGCCGTCCAGGAGCCCAGGGGACTTTTATCTCTGCTGCAGGGTCCGCTCAGCCGACGTGGAGGCGCAGCCTGGAAAAAGCTCGGAGACTCCCTCACCACCTCCCAGCCCACACTGCACTCACATCTGCGGACAGCTCAGAGGCCCCAAAGTCACTGCGACGCACCCACGCTACGGGGAGAGAACGGGGCTCTGTCAGGCCCGGCACGCCATCCTAAGACCAAACAAAGCCTACGGGGCGTACGTGGTCGAAGAACCTCCATAGTGGCCTCAGGTGATGACACCAAGAGGGAGAAAGGGCATCTACCACAGGGGCTGAGAAATTCAGGAGTGCGTATCCAACACTTGTCAGTCCTCGGCTTTTCCTCGGCCCCACCGTCACGGCAACCGTATGAGGTCGTTAAGACTCGCCCCTGTTCACGCATGAGGAAACTGAGGCACAAAGGCCAAAGTCACCCGACCGGATAATGGTGTTGCTTCCAGAAGCCAAGTACATAACGAATGTTGCTGTGGTCCCGGGCCTACGCTGCTTCCTTGGGCCTTGCTGGGCCAGCCACCCAACTGCCGAGACGAGCTTGCGACTGTGTCCCTGAGCCGATTCCAACAGCTGTCCACGTGAAGAGGCTCCCAACGCCACAACAGCGTGGCTCCGTCTGCCCATCCAGCGGCCGAAAGCAGAAAGAGCTACTCTGTCATCATGTGCTTGGCACCAAACTAGCAATTTTCCTATATCTTATTCCGATTTTCAGAGAGAGAACAAAATCAGGTCCTGAGAAATCACATAACTACGAAACCACCTATTCGGGCTTTCAGTGAAAATCTGCTGGTTATTTTTCCGACCCCACAGCTACACTGCCATGGTGTTACGTGACGACCCAAACTGGCCGCGGCAAATTTCCCCGAAAGAGCATGAAACATTCATTCGTTCTCTTGACACGAATGTGCTTTTCCGGTCAAACCAAACTCCTTGTGGATCCTCAAACAGGCCGTGGCAAAGACTGCTACATATTCATTCTCTGTTCTCTTTTCTACCCAGGCTCCCTTGCAGGTACGCGGAACCGTGTAACTGAGTTCTGGCCAATGGCACGTGGGTAGAAACGACGTGTTTGTCCTTTAGGCCCGGCACATAAAAGCCTTCTGCACAATCCTCCAATCCCTCCTCCCTCCACTGCTGCCAGATTCAGACGCTCTGACGGAGGACTCGAAGTGCCCAGGGAGTGGCCGGGCCACAAACAGAAGGAGCCTGGGCCCCCGAACGCCAGCATGGAGCAGAATCCGCCCCTATCAACCCGCACTGGACTGGAACATAGACCAGAAAGAAAACTTCAGCGTGTTATGCCACAAAGACTTTAAGGCTTGTCTGTCACCCTGGCTAACCTATTTATTCTCACTAGCATACAGATCACACTCATTTCCTTTTTCTTGCACTTTTACGAATCTTACCTATTGTATAAGCCGGTGATTTCCCAAGCGCTGTCCGGCAGGAGGAGCTTGTTAGTAAGGCAAATTCTCAGGCCTGAGTCCTGTCTTAATCAGAAACTTGGGAGGGTGCGGGGCATCTGGAGTCCAGCCATCTGTATTTTAACAAGTCTTCTAGATGATTCTGATGCACGCTCAAGTTTGATACCTATGGTTTTAAGAGAACTGAGATCTACTGATGAAATCTACAAGGCTATCCGCCAGCCTCATCCAGCGCCTCCTTCTCTGATCTCTGTGCCGTCCACTCATTTCAGCGCTAAAGTACACATGGCCACTGTCATTGTGACCACGTTGTTTCTACTATATGGTACACGCTTGTCCCAAATTCCCATGCGCAGAGACCATCTCCCTTACCTATTGGAAAATGCTGGAAGGAAGGGAGAGAAGGAGGGCATATCTATGATACAGAATAGCGAAGGATCCCCATTCAACAGATGGAAAATGTCAACTGCCAAAGACTGGCAAATATGGGCTTTTGCACTCACTGGTTGTGTGATCCTAGGCCAATGATTTAACCTCTTGGTGTCTCAGTTTCCCCGTCTGTAAAGCTGGGATGATAATGGTGCCTACCTTTACTGGGATGTGATGAAGATGTAAAGAGGAAATTATATAAGGTGCTTAGAACAATGTCTGGCATACAGAAGGGTCTCCATAAGGTTAGGAATTCTATCCTATTAGATGAGTGATCTGGGGAAGTCACCTAAACTCTGAGGCTCGGTTTTCCTCCTCTGCAGAAAGAGGGGTTGCCAAGATGACTGGAGACGATGAATGGTAGGTTCTGGGCACAGGGAGAGGCATGGAGCAGGGCCCCCAAACCTGCCTTCTTCCCATCTCTTGGTCTTTGCTTGTGCAGTGCATGGAGGGAGAGAATACACGGACACACATCTCCGGGAAAACAGGCTGCAGCAAGCCAGATAACAATCAGCTCACACAGGATTTGGCCTTCCAGGGGGGTTTGGGACTAGAGCAGGAACTGACCAGCGCCCCAGAAAGATGAACTATGGGACGATGGCTCCTTGGGTTCCCCAATTCCCTGCTTCATTTCTTTTTTTTTTTAAGTTTATTTCATGGGGGCGGGGGGTCAGAAAATGAGAAGGGAGGGAGAATCCCAAGCAGGCTCCACACTGTCAGCACAGAGCCCGATGAGGGGCTCAAACTCACAAACCATGAGATCATGACCTGAGCCAAAACCAAGAGCCGATGCTTAACCACCTGAGCCACCCAGGTGCCCCATTCCCTGCTTTATTTCTAAGTAACAAACAACGATGGCACCACTGACTTTGATCTGGAGAAATCTTTGTCCATCTTTGAAAACCTGCCCACAGTAGCTAGAGCACAAAGGTTAGACACAGCTCTCCTGTTATTAATGGATACCTCCTTCCAGCTCACCCCTCCCTGAACTGAGGCAAGAGAGACAGGAAGATGAGGAATTCCCTTCGAAGCTTTTTTCTTGTTTCAGATTAAAAGCAAATTTGCAAGGTCAAGAAAACCCACAGTGTTTACACAGAGTTAAGAGGAGCGAAGAAGGTGGGAATTTTAAGCATATTTGCATTTTTTTTTTTTTTTTTTTAATTCTCTAGCTTCCATCTGTCCTTGGGGTCTATTTTCTCTTGAGCTTTTCAACTTGAAAACTCATAGCAGTGTGAATCAGTACACTTGGAAGAGGAATCTGGCAAGTTCTAGAAAAGCCAAAGATACACACAGTTTTCAACGCATCAAGCCCGTCCCTAGGTTGACCATGACCCACACGGTAAGTTTAATTTCCCTAAACTTGTTTCAATGATAAAGTAATGGGCTATCAAAGTAAACCGTGTCACCTCGTAACTGAAAGAAATTCCGTGAAATAGTAACTCCTCTTGCCATGGGAAACATATTCTGGTCATTCTCAATGTATTCTATTTTACTTTTTTTCAATGTAGTTGCAACCCATCGGTTTGAGTTCATGACCCACAAATAGGTCACAACATACTCCGTGAAAAACACTGCCCTGAAAAACTCACACGTATATGCATAAAAGTGACATATGTTCACTGCAGCATTGTTTGGAAGAGGAAAAAACAGAAACAACTGCCACGTCGATCAACCAGAGAATCGATAAATGGAAGTACTTTCATATAATGAACTATACACAGCAATTAAAATGAATCAAGTAGAGCTACAACAGCATGAATAAATCTCCATGTATAATGCTGAGCAAAAAAGGCAGGTTGCAGAAGGATACAGCGTATAAAACAATGTATGCCAATTTCAAACCAAGCAAAGACAATACTAAATGCTGCTTAGGAATACACACATATTAAAATATAAAGACATGCCTGAGAATTATGAATACCAATTTTCAGGGTATGGTTGTAAAAGGTGATGCCACTGAGGAGTCCACATTACAATTTTACTTATAATAATGTACGTCTTCACGTAAATTCTGTTTCTTATGTTATTCCCTATCTTTCCTGTGTATCTGAAATTTCTATAATTAAAAAAATTCCTCCATGGAAGTCATTTCTTTTAACATTATTCACTTTTGAGAGACAGAGTGGGAGTGGGGGAGGGGCAGAGAGAGAGGGAGGCACAGAATCCGAAGAGGGCTCTGGGCTCCGAGCTGTCAGCACAGAGCCCGATGCGGGGCTCGAACTCACGAGCCGCGAGATCGTGACCTGAGCCGAAGTCGGACGCTTAACCGACTGAGCCACCCAGGCGCCCCAAAATTCCTCCGTGGAACTAAAACCCTGGGACAATTTTGCTTCTTCCTTTTGGAGTCTATGCAATAAAAATTCTCCACTTGTAGCCCCAATTCCCATCAGAGAGCCAATGCACCAATATGTAGACGCGTGGGAACACGCACCCGCTCTGCCTCCCAACACAGCCAACGTGCACCAGCATCAAAGGAAAATGGAGGAGGTGGCGCCAAGCCCAGGGAAGCTGGGGACACCGTGCTGCGATCTGCTGAGGGCCCGAGAAGGGTGCTGCTGTTGGTGGACCACTCTTCAGGGATTCTGACGCTCCCTCCTACTCAAACACAGGGAAATGCTGGTTCGGAATAAATTTTACTGGTCTGACCTTCTTTGCAAATCACCAAAATTACTGCGGGAGAACTAAAAGAAGGTATTTCCTGATGACGACATCCCCGTTGTATAAATGGAGTCACTTGACATTTCTGTCGCCAGAGCTAGAGTTAGAAAGTACTAGATCAACGGAATCCTCTAGTAGGAAGGAGTCTTAGACCGGCGCTTCTCAAATGTTAACATGAAAGTGAATCCCCGGGGGAACTTATTAAAATGTGGCTTTGGGCACAGGGGGTCTGAGGTGGCCCAGGACGTGGAGCTAAGGACCACTGTGGGAATAGCAAGGCTTCATAGTATTTTCGGCCACCCTCTGCTCTAAAGACAACCAAGGTGCTGAGGCCGAGGGAGAGAAACAACTTGCTCACTGTGTCTTGATACCTCGTCGGGACTCGAACCTGGCTCTTCAGAGTTGGGCTTCAGTATTTCTCCATTCATCCCCAGAAACTCTCAGCTCCTAGATGCACCAATCTAGCTAAGTAGCCACAGGGCTGTCAAGTTTCAGGTTGCTCCAAATCTACAGGGCAGCCTTGGCCCACTGTCTCCTAGACTCTTACCTGGTGTCGAACTGGGGTCCACAGGCCAGCAGCATCGCCATCGCCCAGGAGCTTGTTAGAAATGCTTGCTAGAAAGCATTCCGCTAGAAAGCGGAATTAATGAATCAGAATCTGCAAGTTTTTTTTTTAAGTTTATTTCTTTATTTTGAAGGGGGGAAGGAGGGGGGGGAGAGAGAGAGAGAGAGAGAGAGAGAGAGAGAGAGAGAGAGAATGAATATGAATATATCCCAGGCAGGCTCCACATGAGGCTCAAACTCACGAACTCTGAATTCATGACCTGAGCCGAAGTCTGACACTTAACCGCTTAACCGACTGAGCCACCCAGGTGCCCCCGAATCTGCATTTTAAATAAGCTCCCCAGATGATCCATGTGTACAAAGTTTCAGATGCACCGGCTGAAATAATACGCAATCTCGTGTCTAGATGACAATTCCCTGCAGTGTCACTGCTTTTATCACAGGCAGAGACTGCCAGCTTGCTCACTTGATTTCCTTCTCCCTCCCCACCTCTCCCTCTCTTTGAAATGCTCAGGGGCGCCTGGGTGGCGCAGTCGGTTAAGCGTCCGACTTCGGCCAGGTCACGATCTCGCGGTCCGTGAGTTCGAGCCCCGCGTCAGGCTCTGGGCTGATGGCTCGGAGCCTGGAGCCTGCTTCCGATTCTGTGTCTCCCTCTCTCTCTGCCCCTCCCCCGTTCATGCTCTGTCTCTCTCTGTCCCAAAAATAAATAAAAAAAAAAAAAAAAAAAACGTTGAAATGCTCAAACACACGGCCACCCACAAAATTAGAGAACCTAGTGGATGATCCTTCAAGGGCTCTGTGTTTGTGACTTAAAAATAGTAGAGAACAAAAAAAAATAACAGGGCACAGTTACTGGTCACTTGCCAGGCACACCCGATGATTTAATCCTCACAAGATTCTACAATGTGGGAACTAACACTCTCTATTTTACAGATGGGGAAACTGACACTTAGTGCAATTAGGTAACTTGCCCAAGCCTTCCAAGAAGCAGAAGTGGGAGACGAGGAAAAACTGAATGTCAGTTGCCCCCCATAAAGTGATCCAAAATGAAGCCAGTGGGGGCACCTGGGTGGCTCAGTGGGCTGAGCATCTGACTTGGACTCAGGTCACGATCTCACGGTTCGTGGGTTCAAGCCCCACGTCGGGCTCTGTGCTGACAGCTCAGAGCCTGGAGCCTGCTTCAGATTCTGTGTCTCACTCTCGCTCTGCCCCTCCCCTGCTCATGCTCTCTCTCTATGAAATATAAAACATTTTTTAAAAATTCAAAATGAAGCCAGAGAACTAATGGCTCTGAGACTGAGAACTGGAGCCTCCCTGGGAGAGACCCCAGGGCTCTCTGTCTTGTCCTGGAGGTGGGGCCTGTTTCCCTGGGAGGAAAGGGAGAGACTTCTAACCCTTAGCTCAAGAGCCCGCCTCCCAGGGAAATGGGCTGTGGGAGGAGGGCAAAGGGGAAGGGGACGAGGAAGTCCCAACCTCAAGTCATCAAAGTGCAAGATGCATCAAAGCCTCCCGAGTATGAGGCACATAATTCTTCGATGAGAGGTTTTCCTGGTGCTCTTGGACCATAGTGTGTGTGTGTGTGTGTGTGTGTGTGTGTGTGTGTGCATGCGTGTGTTCACACCACTCAAGAAAGCTCCCAAAATGATTGCCTGCTTTGAAAGCACTGTTTTCATCTCCCGTCCCACTCCCTGAGATGTATCTTAGAGACACCAAGGAGGACATTCTAGGCTCGGGAGTTCTGACGGGCCTCGTTCAGAATCATCAGGAGAAAGTGCCCCCGTGGGCTCAGAATGCTCTCGTGCCCTCCTCCAGGGCCTCCCTGTAGGGGTGGCAAACACTGTTGTCAGATCATCTGAAGAGGCCAGGGTTTACACTGGCACACGAGCGGGGGCAACAGGAGCTCCAGAACCTACTTCAGAGCCTACCTAGCAGGGTACAACAGCGGGAGACAAACAAACACTACAGCAAATCCTCTCACCTGCACCCCAGGGAGACCGAGCTAGTCAGTTACGGCACTTCTGAATGAGTAAATACCCAGCCTCAGAATCCTTCTCAACACACATATTCCGCAGCCACTGTCAAATGATGAGGACTGGCAAGCAATTACCAAAACCCGCTTGTAATGGGCCTTGTCTAAATTCCAGGAGACCAGGTTTCTAGTCCTGGCTTTGCCCCTAAACAGTTGTATGACCATGGACCAGGCACTTGACCCCTGGGGCTTTCTGTTTTCTCAGCCGTCAAATGGAAGAACTGCGAGGTAAGAACCCTTGAGTCGGAGAACAGGGTTGTTTCTGGCACAGAACCCAAGTTGGCTCTCCTGGACGTCTTGGATTGCAGCAGGTTACGTTCAAATATGGGAGAAAACAGAAGTCAGGTCACATACCACCATGGCGGCCAATCACCCACAGTGGAAAATGATGGGGGGGAGGGGGTGGCTTGATTTTTTTCCCTAAATCTTTACCTGGAATCTCCCGGTAAAATGGCTACAGTATAATCATTGACATAATCACTACAATTTCACTTTTAAAGCAGTTTCTAGATATTGATATATATATCCATGAGGTCCGTATCCACATATACATTATTTTCAAACCTCTGTTCCCACGCCCAGCGGTCAGCATGCCTGCAAATGCATGCACGAGAGGGCACCACGAGAAGACAGAGCTCTGCTACAGAAGAGAGCTATTTTTTCCTTTATCCCTGAGGAAAACCCCTAGCTTTTCTGTGACAAAAATAGTAAAAATGGATCTGAACCTTTCCTTCTGTTTTATTCTTAAACAAGCTATCCTCTTTACTTGGGATGATTGCCCGCAAGCCTCACAGCCTCTGAGAGACACAGCCCTGACTTTGAGTCAATACCCAGCTCCGATATCTTTACGTCTCCAAGTTGGTAGCGTGAATGCTAGAATCATAAGATTAAGGCTTTATGCTTTCAAAACAGGAACAAAGTGTCTGCTTTTCAGGTTAAGGTCCAGCTCCTCAGGGGTAAACAGGTCTGTATTTGCTACCAAGAACATTCCAGAGGCTTCCAGACACACAAACAAAATGGTGTGGCCTGGGGAAGGCCTGAGGCCTGCAAAAACCAAGCCTGTTTAGCACGCAGGCCTACGGCCTGGGAATCTGTGTTCTCCTTAAGACAGGCCCAAGGTGGGTCCAGAAACAATGGTCTGTGGAGCCCTCCATGAGGTGTAGGACCCCACGCTGAGCAGATACCTCCCACTGGGTCCTTTCTACAGGAGCCACGCGTGTCTGCTCACCAGCTTCCTGAAACGGCAAGCTGACAATTCCGAGGCTGCACCTGCACCCTGCCGGCCCCAGGGAGAAGCGGCCTCCAGCCAGTCGCCAGCTGGGCCTGCACTCTGGCCCTTCTCTGCTTAAGAAATCAGAGAGGCGGGTTTTTGCACACGCCATCCTTGCGCTCTCAGCCTGCCTCCCTCGAAACCACCAAAGGCAGGCAATGAGATCATTAGACCCTGCAAGATGAGTTCAGTGCTGGTGAAGCCCTGCCAGGCTGAGACCTCGGGGGAAAAGGGACCCTCCCCCCCAATACCCAGAGGAAAGAGCTCCTGGAAGTGGCTCCTCCTGAGCTCCTGCCCTGCGGCCCAGTGACCCCAAACCTCAGCCTGGAAGCGACTTCAGTCTGAAAAGCTTTCAGTCCTGCTCCCCCCCCCCCCCCGCCCAGGACCGGTGCTCCCTTCCTCCTGCCCTCTCTTTAAAGCTGCTCTTCTAGGGCGCTCAGCCTGGGTGACTTCGGCTGGGGTCATGAGCTCACACTTCGTGAGTTTGAGCCCCATGTTGGGCTCTGCGCTGACCCTGCGGAGCCTGCTTGGGATTCTCTCTCCCCCCTCTCTGCCCCTCCCCTGCTTGCATGCTCTCTCTCAAAATAAACTTTAAAAAGAAGAATGAATGAATGAATGAATGAATAAATGCTGTTCTTGTAGTGATTCTTGACCATGGCCATGCATCAGAATCACCTGGGAAGCTTCTTTTACAAATAAGATCAATGCCTGGACCTACCCCCAGACCCCGCACCCCAGGATTCTTAGTTAATTGGCCAAGTCTACCCCAAGTGCGTCCAAAGTGCAATCAAGGCTGAGATCCACTGAGCTATGCCCCTTTCCCAATACCCAGTTACCTATGCCACTTCTCTGCCTTCCTTCAGCTGGCCAAGTGTCAGTAGCCCTTCCCTTCAAGTGTCGGTGTAAATGTCATTTTATCCTGGAAACTTCTCTGGCTCTCTCAGACTGGCCTAGATCTCTGCCTATGCGCTCCCCTACTTTCCCTCACGCTGTCCTCATATCGTAGGAAGTTTGCACATTCAATTGCCTGTCTTCTGACAAATGCCAGTTCTAAGAGGACAGGGAGTGATGCTGGTATTGCTTGCCATCACGGTCCCCATGCCCAAGATAATGCCTGACCCAGGGCAGATGCTTAACAGAAAACTGTTTGAACAAATGATTGCCCATGATTGCCCTTGGCTCATTCAGCGCTGGCCCCTTCTCAGAGACATGTTGGTAGCAGTTTTTAAATCAAGCATTTTTCCAAACCACAGTAAAATACCCTGTCTCTCCGTATGGCAACTAAGAGGGGAAGTTTCCAGTTTGTTTTCTGTGGCACAGATGAACTATTTTTTCACCAAACCATTTGCCTTTGCTCTGGGCACACTGCTAGACCCCATTTCCCAGCCTCCCTGACCCTAGACATGGCCATGATGAGGCTGGCCAATGGAATGTGGGCAAAAGTGATAAATGCCATTTCCAGTCCTAGCCCTTAAAACCTGCCTTCAGGGGCACCTGGGTGGCTCAGTCGGTCAAGCATCCCACTCTTGATTTCGGCTCAAGTCATGATCCCGGGGTTGTGGGATCGAGCCCCACCTCGGGCTCTGCACTGAGCGTGGAGCCTGCTTGGGATTCTCTTTGTATCCCTCTGCCCTCCTCTGCTCACCTGTGCGCCTCCCCCATCTCAAAAAAATAAATAAATAAAACAAAACAAAATAAAAACTCCTCCACATCCTCCCACCCTTGCTGCTGGCTGGATTTGGGGATCCGGTAGAGGACTCCAAGGCCCTAAGGGAGAGGGTAGAGCCACAAGACAGAAGGAGCCTGGGTTCTCGAATGACCGCATGTAAGTACAGCCCCCTCCTCCACCCTCTGCCACCCCACATGGGACTGTAGCATGAGTTAGAAATAAACATTTACTGGGATAGGTCGCTGAGGTTTGAGGGTGTTTCAACAGTTAACTTACCATGGATAATATACGTAAATTTTTTTTCTCACCAGCTTACCAAAACTTCAGCGAATAAATAATCCACACATTCAAAGGTCAAAGTGAAGAAAAATTGTCTTGACCCACTCCATACCTCTGCTTAGATGCGCATGACTTCTGTCCTCGGGACATAACTCACTTCTCTACTTCCCAGCTTGGCCATATGTTACCTGATCCTAAACAACATGGTGAGATCTCTGCAGGATCCACCTGCCTTTGACCTGTCACCTGTCCTCTGAGCATCCAGGAGAAAGCCTGGTCTGCATGTAGACCAACCCTGCTCTCTTCTGGACCACTGGCCAAGTGACTTCTTGTTCTTTCTAATGAGCCAGCCATGAGAAGAGACAGGCCTTATGCCTCAGCTTCCCATTAGACAACCAGAGCATTTCCAACCATGAACCCAAGAGGCACAGTAACAGTGACGAGCTTTGAAATTCAGAACCCATTGCTAATAATCCATTATTTTTCAGACAGAACCAAAGGGTTTTTGTGCACTTTCATTTAAACACACACACACACACACACACACACACACACACACACACCATTTGAAAGAGTTCAAAGCAGAATGAAACCTATATATTTTCTAAAATTGTTAAACTCCAATAAAACTTTAACATCAATATGTTCTTTGAACTGAACTCACATTTTTATTTACTATGAGTCTCTGGCTCCCACTGTCACCTACCTCCTTAACTTTTACCTTTATCACTTCCTTTAGGAAAAAAGAAAGCCACATGCCATGAAATTGTTGGAGAGGTACTTTCTCTGTATGTATATGTCTCTGTGTTTGCATCCAGTAAAAAAAGAAAACAAACAAAAAAACTCAGCAATTTAATGTTTTAAGGCCACCATTTTCAAAAAGGATTAATTATTTACCAAATAGTTATTGCCCTCCATGCAAAGCCTCACAGGAAATACCAAAACAGTTGACCCAAGTTCTACTCTCCAAGGGCTGACCATCTGGATAAGCACAATTAACTCCAATAAAGGTTAAATGGGGAAAACTCCATAAAAGAACGTAGGGACAAAGTGCTATCAAAGCCTCAAGGAGGGGCACCTAAGTGGCTCAATCAGCTGGGCATCTGACTCTTGACTTCACCCCAGGTCATGGTCCCAGGGTAACGGGATCGAGCCCCACATTGGACACTGCACTGAGCATGGAGCCTACTTAAGATATTCTCTCTCTCTCTCTCTCTCTCTCTCTCTCTCTCTCTCTCCCTCTGCCCCTCTCCCCCACTTGCATATACGTACTCTCTCAAATAAAAAAAAAAAGAAAGAAAAGAAAAGGAAAGAAAAGAAAAAAGAAAAACACAAGCCTCAAGGAGAAGTGGATTGCTCCCAGATGGGAGCAAATGTATTCATTCATTTGCTTATTCATTCATTGAACAAATATTTATTGAGCATCTATTATATGCCAGGCACCAGGCACAGCTTCATAGAGGAGGTAATATCTGAGCTGAGCCAATTACCATAGTGGATGGAACATAGCATAGTAATAACAATAAATGGAGCTAAAAACTCTTACCAAGAACCTTCTAATTAGAGTATTACATCCATCAACCTATTTAATCTGCCCACTAACTGTATGAAGTAGGTATTATTCTTACTCCCATTTTACAGATGAGAAAACTGGTCTCCAAGAGGTTAAGTTACTTGTCCAGGGTCATTCAGAGCCAGGATTACCCCCAGGCAGTCTACCTCCATGGCCTTCACTCCTATCCACTACACCCTAAAGCAGAGATGGTTTTGAATTCCAGGGCAAGAAACTTCAAGCCCAGTCCTTGCCATGATCTGAGCCACTGCTCCACATAGGATGAAGACACATGAATGGAAGCCGGAGCCCAAACCGGCCTGTGGTGTAAATCAGGGAAGGGATCCCACCCCAAATTCAGGTCAGTTCGACAAAGCAGAAGAAATTGCTCTGTAATTAAAGCCCCTGGTGGGGAGGGGCTGGAAAGTGGTGGCTTTTCCAGCCTGAGCTGCTTCTGTTTTAAGGGTAACTTCTCCTCAGTGTGCCATACCCCTCCGCACCACACACACACACACACACACACACACACACACACACACGCTCCTCCCCTTCTTCATGGAATAGATGAATCACTAGGTTCCATCAAACATCTTACTAAACTGTTGAGTTTAAAAAAAACCAAAAAACAAAAAACATGGCCCTCCAGTCAAGGCCCAGACACCATCACACAAATAACAGCCTGCGAAATGAAGGACCCAATTAAAGGAGGCTGGCAACTGCAAGGCTCTAACTTGGGCCCTTGTCTGGGGGCAAACCTAGGAAAGGCAGTTCCAGATGAGATGAGAGCTGACGGAGCTGAATAGCTGGTTTATGTTGCCCGCAGATAGGGGGCTCACAGTCCCTCGTGCTCTCTGGGGGGGGGGGTGTCATGTCTCCTAGGCATCCCTCAGGAGAGGCTGAACATCAAAACTCCCTAGTTCTGGCCAGGGTCACAGACCCAGGATAGTCATCAGTCTCCGGAAAACGAGACCAGGATGTTGCTGAAGAAGATGAGCTTGTAGCGCTCATAAAAATAGCAGTGCCCCCGCTGCGTCCCTGCCGAGAGCCACCCAGGTCTACCGCATAACAACTCACCCCCCTTTCCTACCTTTGGGCCTCCCAGGACTCTAACAGGTCAAAAATGCATGACCTATTCCTGCAAAGGCCATAGAGAGCTTCCACAGGACCCTGCAGTGCCATTCATAGGCATTTCCCAGAAAGAAACAAAAATATATGATCACACAGAAACCTGTACACAAATGGTTCTATCAGCATTATCGATAAAGGCCAAAGGGTGGAAACAAACAACTATGAGCGAATAAACAAAATGCGGTACATCCATACAACAGAATATTATTCAGCCGTAAAAGGGCCACATATTGTGTGATTCTATTTATATGAAGTGTCTAGAATAGGCAAATCCATTCAGACAAAAATAGATGAGTAGTGGGTGGCCAGGGGCTGGGGGGAGGGGAAATGGGGAGCAGCTGTTAATGGGTACAGAGGCTTCTTTTGGGGGTGATGGCTGCACATCTGAGTTTACTAAAAACCAATGAACGCTATGTTTCAAACGAGTGAACAGTATTTCAAGAGATGGGTTTTTAACGTTTTAAAAAGTAAGCACTTTACTTAATAAATGTTCAGCACTCAATATATGGATGGACGGACGGATGGATGGAAGGTAGAAAGGAAGAAAAGAAAAGATGTATAACCTGAATGGAACAAGGCAAAAACATCAGGAGAATTCAAAATAAGGGAAATTCTACAAAGTAACTGGCATGAACTCTTCAAAAATGTTAATATTGTAACAGGCAATGTCAGTGTCATGAAAAGGCTCTTTGTATTATTCTTGCAACTTTTCTGTAAATTTGAAATGGTATAAAAAATTTAAATTACCAAATTAAAGACAAAAACAGAGAGAGAGAGACCTGGCACCAACAGCTAGTGGCCTCTGGGCATTCAACGATGTCCAAACCTCCACCCTTGCAGCCTTGCACAGAGGGGAGGGGACGGCGGCCAAGGAGCCCCAAACAGCATTGGTGAGAAGTTCTGCGATACCACTCAGAGAACATTCTCCCCACAAACACCCAGAATGATCTCGCCTCCGGTAGGAAAAGGAGAAGGCCACTTTATAACCAGTAATGCTGACAGCAACTCAGCACTAACTTGATCCCAGGACCAAAGTCAACAAGTTGCCATGGGCCATAGCTCAAGGAAAGCAATAGAACATGGCTACGTCATGTCTTTTCTGATGCATCCCCCTGGGTTGGCCTGGCTGCCCCAGCCACGGCGACGTAATGGCTCTGCTTTGTCCCCAAGCACTTGCTGATTTTCCTCATCTTCAATCTTGCGATTGGCAGGACCCATGCCTAATGGGTGATAAAAGACCCTGTGCATGTGTGTCGCAGACAGAAAACAAAATGAAATTATAAGACCAGCCTGAAAACCAATAAAGTTCCCCTTCTCCAATTCCTCTGAAGGTCTTACTAGATTTTAATTCCCAGCAAGGCTCCTCAGATGCCTTGGAATTGCCCGCAGAAACACTTGATGTTAGTGTGGACCAAATCAAAGGGAATTAAACATTAAAGCACTTGGATAACAGTGCAGGTCTGTGAAGGTTTGAGCTGTATGGCACGCACATGCGCACACACACAGGCAGACGCATCTTGTCTTTAATAGACTTCGTTATCCCTTCTTTAGGAACTTCCCCTCTAATAAGGGGGTTGAGCTGCTAGGTTAACACTGGGAGTTTCTTGCCATCCCTTCTTTCCAAATCCTATGAAAATCCCTATATGCTTCCCACCGGTGCTTGCATATTGGTTACTAATAGTGACAGATTCCCTGTATCTACAGGGCACGGTACCGTGCCTGGTGCACAGTAGGTGTTACAAGTTCACCTGAAGTTAGAATTCAAGAGTGATGACAGGACAGGCACCATCTTTGGCTGTGGTGAACTGGTGCTAAGTTTCTTTCATTTAACATACTCGGGCGAGTGTGCATATGCACGCACGCATGCACGCACACGCATACACACATAAACACATACACACACACACACACACACACACACACACACACACACACGAATTCAAGGGCAGAAAGGAGTTTAAAAGGCTTGAATCCAGGAAGTTCCAAAAGGGCATTGACTCGTTCTCCAACTCAATGTTCTGAGACTGGGCTTCACCTACCACTAGAGTCCCTGAAAACTTTCAGGCAGTAAAGGGCATATGGAGAGCTTTACGAGATTCTCTTTCCAGATCTTCAGCTTCCATATGTTTGCCTCTCTCAAGCTAACCTGCTTCTCTGTACTCCTCTGGTATATTGCCCACCCACCCTCAACCTTACTGGGGTGCATCATCCCCAAGAGGAAAAATCTCCTGGCACCCAAACAAAGGGGTACTTTCAGACAGCATCATGTTAGAGGGGGAATCCCAAGAGTTAAATAAAGCAAGCTCCAATAAGAAATATGGAAGGCTACAGTGCCATATTTTATCCAGGTGGCAAATTCATGGCACAGTTTTGTGCCTTATGGATTTTTCTAGCCATGCAGCTACCCATCCATCCTAGGATAGAACTCAGAAGGGAGAAGACTGGCCAAGCACACATATTAATGCATTCACTTGAATCAATGAACAAGTCAATTCTTTTTCCTGACTAACAGCAAGTCTGCTTTGGCCGGTGGTTTCCCAATAAGAAATGGCTTCTCCAATTAGGGCACATAACAGACCTTTTTTTCACAAATGGAAAGGTTTTAATAAAGATACACTTAAAGTTTGTATATGATATACACCAGTGCTTCTCAGACTTCAACATGCACATAAATCACCTGGGAAGCTTATTAAAATGCTGATTCCGATTCAGCAGGGCCAGGGAAGGACTTGTGATTGTGCGTTTAGAACACACTTCGAGGGGATGCTGGTGTTAATGGTCCATGAATCACACTTTGAATCATGAGAACACACAAGGTGCTGGAAAATGCATTTATTTTTGCAACAAATTAAACTTATCATAAAAAAATTCAGATGTCAAATATAAAATGTACAAGACGGTGCTTAATTTCTTTCAATATAATTCACAAGAAACATTTGAAGACCTCTGATTTGGGCCGCTGTTGGAAGCTAAGAGGTTTGCAACCAGCCTCTGCTGTCTGTACAGAACAGAGCTCTGCTTTTCTTCTGAGGTTGAATCCCAGAGGAATTTACCTCTTTGCCAGCCCCTCACATAGCTTATGCTTTTGGCGGCAGCCCCAGTGGCCCAAACCCTCAGGTGTGGGAATCCCAGCTGCAGCCACTGAGCACGGACAGCCCAGTTGGGATGGTGGGGGCGGGTAACGCACTGTTCACAGCCAGCAGAGCATTCAGGATTCCTGATCCAAGGGGAAGTGGCCTCATACACACAATCATCGTAACAGTTGACGGGTTGGCCCACTTGGGCAGAGAGGGCTCATCGCACGGACACATATTTCTGCAGGTGCCGAAATACAGGCCCACGTGTCTTGACAAGATTCTAAGCAAAACCACACAATTGCCCAACTTTCGTCTGTCCCAGCTCCTATCAGCACCCCTTCTCCTTCCAGGCATCCCATAAAGGTGGATTCGATCTCTTTCACAATTCCGTTAAGTCTACCTTCAATCCCCAGTACAAACCCATACCGTACTTCCTTTACTTTGGAGAGTGCTTTATTTAAACATATATTCCAAAATCTTCTGGACTGGCGAAAACCTAACCAGGCTGAGCGTGCCGAGTGAACTGGGGCTACGTACAGCAGATTCATCTCAAAACTGGAACTTCTTCAAGGCCACAAGTAGCCTCTTTTCTGCTCAAGAGAAGTCAGTAATTGCAGACCCTCAGCTCACCTCCATGATAGACCCCTTATAAAACAGGCACACTCATACGGCCTTCCTCTGCGGGGCGGCCATGAAGGGTACCGACTGCTGCCTTGAACGTGCTTTGACACCTCCAGATAAAAGGAACTAATCAGGGGTGCCCGAGTGGCTCAATCAGTTAAGAGTCTGCCTCTTAGTTTCGACTCAGGTCACGATCCCATGGTTCCTGAGCTGAAGCCCCATGTCGGGCTCCGTGCTAATAGTGCAGAGTCTGCTTGGGATTCTCTCTCTCCCTTTCTCTCTGCCCTCCCATGATCATGCACACTCTCTATTGAAATTAAATAAACTTTTAAAAAAAGGAACTAATTGCGGGGCCTGAGTGGCTCAGTCGGTTAAGCGTCCGACTTTGGCTCAGGTCATGATCTCACGGTTTGTGAGTTCGAGCCCCGCATCGGGCTCTGGGCTGACAGCTCAGAGCCTGGAGCCTGCTTCAGATTCTGTGTCTCCCTCTGTCTGCCCCTCCGCTGCTTGCACTCTGTCTCTCGCATTGTCTCAAAAATAAATAAGCATTAAAAAAGTTAAAAAGGAATGAATTAATGATGGTTCTCACCCAGGGGGGGGGCCCATTCATTCATACTGGAGGTAGAAGTCTAGACACAGGTGAGATTATTGGAAGCCCAAGATCCAGAGAGAAAACAAGAGAACTCTGAAGGTCCCAAACCTTTAAAAGACATGACATTTTCCAGCAGCTAAGCATCCATTGAATCGTGGAACGTTAAAGTCAAAAGGAAACTTAGCAATCATCTAATGATCCAACTTATTTTTATTATACTGAGGAGGAAGCTGAGCTCAAAAGAGGTAAAATGACCTGTCATACAGCTTATTAGCAAAAGGAGCAGAGTCATCACCCTGGTGATCTGCCACACGGCCCCACAATGCTTGCTCTCACGCTGATTATAGCAGATGAGAGAACAAGGGGCAGTCTGCCTGTACACAACAGGTACACACAATGGAAGCACAGCAGAGAGCGTCCCCTCCCTTTAAGCTAAACAGCTCACAAGTGAGGCTGAGAGCATGTTAGGGGTGAGAAAAGCTTGGGCAGTGGGGAGCCTGGATTTGAAGCATTCGACCATTTCCATGGTGTAAATACTCCCACCGTGACAGATTTCAAGCTACCAATATGAAGTCACTGAACCCAAATTGGGGGAGAGATGTCTGCGATCGGCTCTCGAGGGCTGGTACCAGATGATTCCAACACATCACTGGGATTTCTGAAAAGTCCAAATCACTTGGGTTGGAAGACGGAATGACCTTTTGTCTCACAGGGAAAAAACGTCCACGTGTGTGAGAAAAATTCTAGCCGAACATCCCACTCATTGAACCCTAAAGTCTCCAGTTCCAATGCCCGTGGGACTCGGAGAGAATCAAAGTTTTGAGAAGCCACTTGCTTCAGCCTGCCTGCATCTCTGGATGACTCCAGGCAGGAGCGTTGAGAGGTGGAATCAACATTCCCTATCCTAAAGCTCTGGGTAACCAAGCGTTCCTTTCCCAGCAATAATGGGATCCAGTTTCCAAGGCGATGCGTGAGCTCAGACCTCCATCTTTGCCAATGTCAATGGAGGTGCTTGAATTCAGCTTCAGGCAGCCCTCCGCAGGTCTCATAAACAGGAGGGAAAACATGAACAACCAAATTCCTCCTTAATTTCCTTTTGCCGGGAAACCAAGGCTGGGGAGGCAACTCAACATGGAAAGTTCTGAGCCTGTGCTTTCTCTTTGCCAAACACCAATTGGCTAATGGAGAAAAAAAAAATGGTGTATAAACAAAGGTGGCTGATGACATCGAGGGTCGAGAGCAATTCCTCTACATTGTTCTGACAGCTAACAAATGGAAATAGCTCTTAGGGAGTATGTTTAAGGAACAGCTGGAATATGTAATGGACATTTTTCTGTGAGTCTGACAGGTTGAGCTCCATCATGGTTGAGCTCCACTCACCGGACACTGAGCAGAATGAACTCTCCCATTCCTCACAAGGTTGCCAAGAGGCCTCTGAATACAAGGGACTCCAGAGCTTCAGTTTCAGAAATGAAGGAGAATAAATAGCAGACAGACCATAAGCAGACCTAATTTAAAGAGAAAGACCTATAAATGCCACTCTCTCGGCTTTCTCCCTGGCTTCCTGACCATCGTTATGTCATTCTGATCCATCCCACCAAAATGACAGAAGCACAACCCTTTCCAGAGGGTCACTTCAGGGGAGAAGCTGCCATATGTTGCCTCTTGGTCTTTACTTTCTTTTCCTCCCCCCACCACATATACACTTGATAAATTCAGCAGGCAGAAGTTCTTGAAAGATACAAAATATTCCAGATACTTTACCTTATGCAAGGATTCACTCTAAGCATCATTTAAATGACGAACTCCTATGGGGCCCCTAAAATTACCTGACTTATCGAAATGTGGTTTGCCCTCAGCATTTCAGGAGCATATCCATAGTCTAAAGCAAGATGTTTTTCAAAGTCAATGGCCAAAGAAACTTCTCAGAAGAAATAGACAGAATTTTTAAGATTATAACATTCACGTCTGCACAGCAAAGGAAACAATCAACAAAACAAAAAGACAACCTACTGAAGGGGAGAAGATATTTGCAAATGATATATGTGATAAGGGGTTAGCATCCAAAATATATAAAGAACTTATACAACTCAACACCAAAAAACCCCAAATAATCCGATTTAAAACTGGGCAGAAGGCATGAATAGACATTTCTCCAAAGAAGACATCCAGGTGGTCAACAGACATACGAAAGGATGCTCAGTATCACCAATCATCAGGGAAATGCAAATTAAGACCACAATGAGATATCACCTCACACCTATGAGAATGGCTAAAATTAAAAAGACAAGAAACAACAAGGCTTGGCAAAGATGTGGAGAAAAGGGAACCCTCTTGCTCTCTTGGTGGGAATGTAAACTGGTGTAGCCACTGTGGAAAACGGTATGGAGATTCCTCAAAAAATTAAAAATAGACCTGCCATATGATCCCGTAATTCCACTACTGGGTATTTGCCCAAAGAATACAAAAACATTAAGTCGGAAGATATGTGCACCCCTGTGTTTACTGCAGCATTATTTACAATAGCCAAATTCCAGAAGAGGCCCAAGTGTCCACTGACAGATGAATGGATAAAGAAGATGTGGTATATGTGTACACACACACACACACACACAATGGAATATCACTCAACCATGAAAAGATGGGATCTTGTCATTTGCAGCAACATGGATGGACCTAGAGACTATCATGCTAAGTGAAATAAGTCAGAGAGAGACAAATACCGTATGATTTCACTCAGATGTGGAATTTGAGAAACAAAACAAATGAAGAAGGTGACTGACAAAAAGAGCTCTTAAGTATAGAGAACTGGTTGTGGCCAGAGGGGAGGTGGCTGGGGGGATGCGTGAAGGGGATTCAAAGTGCACTTCTCATGAAGAGTGCTGAGTTATGTACAGAATTGTTGAATCACTAGATTATACACCTGAAACTAACATAACACTGTAGTTAATTATACTGGAATTTTAAAAAAGATTACCAGATTCAAATCAACAAATGATTGAATATTACTGGTACTATTCTTTTTCTTCTTTCAGGCTCAAGGGACTTACTACAAACAGTAACAAGCCTCGAAAAGATGCTGAGAAGGTTGCAGGACCTAAAGAAGCCACCAGTCCGAGAGCGGTAGACGCTTCCCAACGCAGCGTGGAATCCCTCTTCTGAGTCTGCACCGGGAAGGAGAAACTCATCTCATGAAAGACATGATCAGGAGGCATGAAGCAAGCCACCGCTGAGACAGCGGAAGTTCTTTCTATTCCGATTGGTAAAAGGCAAGAGAACACAGCATTTTCCTCTCAGCTTCTCTCTCCCGGGCAGTCTTCTCACCTTTCACAACTTCCCAAGTGACCTCCCTTTCCAGCAATCCTTCCAGCTGAAGGCCATCTGGCTTGACCTCTTTGACCCCATTTCCTCCCTCCGACTCCAAGTCCATTGAGCTCACCTTTGATAACTACCAGAACTCGATGATTAACACATTCTGAGCTAAGGATCCTCAGAAGCCATGCCAATTGATAAGCCAAATGAGTATCAAGGCATAACATAGGACGGCACTGCCTTTGTTCTCCAGCGCTCAGCCCATCGTCCTGCCCACCGTGCCGGCACTTTGCTCCATGAAACACACTTAAAAGTCAAGAGGGACACACAACTGCTGAAAGCGAATGAGGAAAATCAGGGCACTTCCAGCAGACACTGTCTTTCTTAATACTACTTAGCACTTCCACAAGCCTTTTCATCTTCAAAGCACTTGAGGAACATTAGCTAATTAATCCTCCCGACAGCCCTGCAAGGTGAGGAAGGATTATCTCCATTTCACAGATGGAGAAATGAAATATTTTGAACACAGGCATAAAACCCAGTGACAGACAGAATTGCCAGAAACTGGGCTGGGCTCCTTCTCGGTGTCTTTGATGACCACCTAAGCCTGCCAAGGTATCTCCTCCCCAACCTGAGGACCGCCAAAGGTTCCTAACCGGCAGGTGTCCAAGCAGACAGAGGGCCAGAGGCAAGACAGAGAAGACTCTTCTGCTAACCCTTCCAAATCTACAATTAATTCATGATTTCACTGATGGTCTGCTTAGGGGAGGCCCTATACATCTCTACTTGGTGGGTATTTTAAACCAACGCCAAAGAAAGTACATACACTGATGGGCAACCACTTTAAATCCTTCCTGGAACCAGGCAGGTTCTACACAAATAAATGAAAAGCCATCGGCATGGTGCTTTTATTATTCAATTTTTCTCATATTTTAGGACAAGAGTTTCTCTGATCAAACCCCAGCTGCAAATGCCAGTTGGAACCCTGGTCGAAACCTCATAATTAAAAGCACTATGGGAACTTTATGTCTACCCCAGGCCTATGACTAAAGGCAGAATTCCAAACCGTGGTGGTCTTAGAAGTTCTTGAATTTTCAAAAGCCATGAAAATCACTTAGAGATTCAGACTGCCAGCACATTCTTCAGAAGTGCCACTTTTGAGTTTGACCATTTGCCCTATCAATAGCTACCGGCAAGGCTGACCAATTTCTACTTTCGTGCCTTCTTTCATACTCTTCTCCACCCCAGAAGTGAAATCTGTGCGCCTCACACATCCAGGTACAGAGCAGAGAACCTGGAGACCACCTTCCCCGTTCCTCCAAAGTGTCTCCTCGGTTCCTCCTACCAGAAGTTCCCAGTAAGTATCCAAAACGGTGTATGAACTAAAATGTCAAAGCACTAGCAGCATGACCAGGACAGCAGTTTTCGACTGAGGGTGATCCTGCTCCCCAAGGGTCACCCGGCAATGTCTGGAGACACTTTTGGTCATCACGGCTGAGGGGCGGGGAGGAAGTAGGTGCTACTGCCCCGCCAGAAAGAAGTATCCGGCCCTAACTGTCAATAGCACTGAGGGTAAGAAACTAGATCAGAAGAGAACCATCTAGATGAAGCACACGCTGAGCATATAGTAAGTGGGCTTTCAATAAAAACTGACAGATTGATGGACTGAATCATTAGCTGCTCCTATCACCGGGATCAACCCCTGTTGCCAGAACAATGCAAAGAACTCAGACAAACCCAACGAAAAGAAACCCTGGTCGCAATTCCACTTTGTTTCAACCCAGACAACACCTTGATCGTTTTAGCTGTGAATAAAAGCATAAAGTGTATTGACTGTCAATGAATTGTGAAACAGTTGATGGCGGGGATGATGTCTCGTGCCTCTTTCCCCAGTGATGCTGTATACCTAGTAGGTATTTTAAAAAAATTGTTAACTGATTGAGGATCGACTACATCATAGTGGAGGAGGCAAACAACTACATATAAGTAGAGAAGAATAGAATATTTTAGCTCAGGGGCACCTGGGTGGCTCAGTCGGTTAAGCATCGGCCTCTTGGTTTTAGGTCAGGTCATGATCTCATGGTTCGTGAGTTCGAGTCCCAGCGTGAGTTGGAGCCCGGCGTTGGGCTCTGCACTGACAGCGTGGAGCCTGCTTAGGATTCTCTCTCCCCCGCCCCCCGCCCCTCCCTTGATCACATGCTCTCTCTCAAAATAAATAAATAAACTCTAAAAAAGAAAAAAAAAAAGGTGGGGGGGCACCTGGGTGGCTCATTTGGTTAGGTGTCTGACTCTGGACTTCAGGTCACAATCTCATTTCACGGATTCACTTTGGGCTGTCAGCTTGGGATTCTCTCCCTGCCCCTCCTTCTGCTCTCTCTCCCTACCCCCCCCCAAAATAAATAAATATATATATATACTTTTTTTAAAAAAAGAATATTTTAGCTCGTTCAGTCCCATTAAAGTTTTAAGATAACACACCTGGAGAAGCAGTCAAAAGCAGTCATTACATAAAAATACAACACAGCAATAAAAAAAAATAACAGCTCTTCAATATACAACATAGATGAATATCTAGGCATAATACTGACCAAAAGAAGCCCCACAAAATATACATACTTTCTGGCAAGATTTCATTCTTTTTTATTGCCAAGTAATACTCCATTGTATATCTATACCACATTTTCCTTATCCATTCATCCATCGATGGACATTTGGCCTCTTTCCATACTTTGGCTATTGCTAACAGTGCTGCTATAAACATGGGGGTGCATGTGTCTCTTCGAAACAGCACCCCTGTATCCCGTGGATAAATGCCTAGTAGTGCCATTGCTGGGTCTTAGGGTAGTTCTATTTTTAGTTTTCTGAGGAACCTCCATATTGTTTCCCAGAGCGGCTGCACCAGCTTGCATTCCCACCAACAATGCAAAAGAGACCCTCTTTCTCCGCATCCTCACCAACGTATGTTGTTGCAACTACGTGGATGGAACTGGAGGGTATTGTGCTAAGTGAAATTAGTCAGAGAAGACAAAAACCCTATGACTTCACTCATATGAGGACTTCAAGAGACAAAACAGATGAACATAAAGGAAAGGAAACAAAAATAATATAAACACAGGGAGGGGGACAAAACAGAAGAGACTCATTGAGAACAAACTGAGGGTTACTGGAGGGGGTGTGGGAGGGGGGATGGGCTAAATGGGTAAGGGGCACTAAGGAATCTACTGCTGAAATCATCGTTGCACTATATGCTAACTAATTCGAATGTAAATTAAAAAAAAAGATACATACTGTCTGACTCCATTTGTATAAAGGTCAAAAGTAAGCAAAATGAATCTACGGTAGGATATTACTGTTGCAGGATATGCGGTATGACTACTGACTGGAAAGGTGCACAAAGGAACTTTCTGGAACACTGGAAATATCCTATACCTGGATCTGGTTAGTGGCCAGATATATGTGTACACACATGAAAAGTTATCAAGACATACACTTAAGATGCATTCACATGACTGTATGTCAGTTATTTCTTACGTTTGAAAAGGAAAGCATTAATTAAAAATATGAAGCACAAAAAAAAAAGTTAGACAGGGAGGGAGGCAAACCATAAGAGACTCTTAAAAACTGAGAACAAACTGAGGGTTGATGGCAGGTGGGAGGGAGAGGAGGGTGGGTGATGGGTATTGAGGAGGGCACCTGTGGGGATGAGCACTGGGTGTTGTATGGAAACCAATTTGACAATAAATTTCATATTTAAAAAAAATAAATAAATAAAAGTTCGTTCTTCACATATTAAAAAAAAAATAGGAAGCACAAAAAAGAAAACATCAGCCACAGTATAAAAGTTTGAAATTATGGTTTAAACAGGTAGGCTTATGTTGACAAGTCTCTCTCCAATGGTAAATATTCACAACTTTCATCCAAATTTCAGCTGCAAGAGTTGTCTTCTTAATTAAAATGCAAATACAGACTTGATGGCTAGAAAACAAGGCAGGAAAAAAATGACTCTGAGCCAGAAAGAACACACTAACTTATTTCCTTTTCAAACAATGAAATTAAATCCAAGTCTGACAGACCAGGTCTCTCTATGATCCAGGCCAACACACACACACACACACACACACACACACACACACACGCTGCCTTTGATGTGGCTGCCTGGGGCGGCTCTTCACAGAAATACTACTACGTAAAAAATCTCAACAATTGCATTTCACAATTAACAAGCCACCACTGTCCTCTCTCTCCTGAGGGGGAAAAAAAAATCATTAGTTTCCTGCTCCTGAAAAAAAAATGATGGGTCTTTTTAACAGCAGTAAATTCTCAGCTATGTCCCGACTGAATTCCCACACTCCCAAGCCCCTTAACTCCATGCAGCACCTGCCTCTATATTCATTTCCACTCTTAAAGTATACCTTTAGAAATTATTATAAAAATGCTATGCCTATAAATAAGTCTGAGAGTACAGGAAGAAACTATTAAGTTGCCAAAGTATGCCTTAGCACTGTGTTTTAAAATAACTAAGAACTGGGGCGCCTGGGTGGCTCAGTCGGTTAAGTGTCCGACTTCGGCTCAGGTCATGATCTCACTGCCTGTGAGTTCGAGCCCCGCGTCGGGCTCTGTGCTGACAGCTCAGAGCCTAGAGCCTGCTTCTGATTCTGTGTGCTCCTCCCCCACTCACACCCTGTGTCTCTCAAAAAATGAATAAACGTTAAAAACATTTTTAAGTAACTAAGAATGCCCAATGCACATTTACTGTGATTAGGCCACTGCATGGTTGAAGAATGCTCTTCTAGAAGGAGGTTCCAAATCTCTATAAGGAATTTTTAGTCAGCCTGTATCCCCACTTGGATCTGAGCTTCTACAGGACAGGGGCTATTTTGTCACCTTTATATTTAAAACACCAAGACGAGTGCCAGAGTGTCACAGGCCTTCAACATCTGAGAGGATGAAGGAAGGGATGGATGGATGGATGGATGGATGGGGGGGGGGATGCTTGAGTGGCAGAAAGAGCAGCTGGGGGATCAGAAGATGAAAGTCAGGTTAATGGGTGAACGGATGAATGAACAAAGTACTAGCAAATGGATTACAAGTTTTGGCAAATTATTCTCAGCTTCCAAAACTGTTTGCATTAGACATCTACTTATAACCTCTCTCAGAGTCAGGTTCATGGTAGGTTCTCAGTTAATAGTCATCAATTTTAAAATTTAAAGTATCACCTCATCTTAGAAAGGGGAAGGAATGAGGGGCACCTGGGTGGCTCATCGCTTGAACATCCGACTTCAGCTCAGGTCATGATCTCACAGTTCACGGGTTCAAGCTCCGTGTCAGGCTCTGTGCTGACAGCTCAGAGCCTGGAGCCTGCTTTGGATTCTGTCTGTCTGTCTGTCTGTCTCTCTCTCCCCCCCCCTCTCTCTCTCTGCCCATGCTTGTGCTCTGTGTCTCAAAAATAAACATTTAAAAAAAGTGCTTTAGAAAGGGTAAAGAATGAGCCGATTGCATATGAGATAGAATGCTACAGCGCAGAGAGGTTAAAGAAAGAGTCTACAGCCACCATTCAGTTACCAGATCTGCTGAAGAAAGCCAGAGTTAATACAATGGAGATCTATAAATCCACGAAGGTACATGAGTAAGGTGAACATGGGTTTGCTCCCAACATCTAGAAATGTCAGGAAAGATTTACAGAATTACTTATTCCAAAAGTGTGCGTAAGCAGGACACTTTCACAATCGAAAACTATGAGTGTCTAGGAAAGAAGCCGCTGTAGATAGACCTCACCTTCAAAAGTGGCATCAGAGATCATTCTAGCTTTTCATGGCACATACCCAACAGCTGGCTGATGGCAGAGCCCTAGGCTGGGCAGGTCATGAACATGACTAATGGTTTCTCAACTTCTATAGTTTCTAACCCATTATTCTTTATACACTAAATGTAGGAATATTCTTTCTCTCTATCAAGTACGTGCACAAATGGGCACTTACGGTTCTGTAAGCATGGCACCAAGCTTAGGCAACATTATCTAAGCATAAGCAGCCCAGAGAAGACACCATCCAGGCTTCTCAAGGACAGTAGAGACAACACTTCTTTTTTCGTGTTTTCCACCTGTGCATTTTGTCTACATTTTTGCTCTCACTTCAAGCCAAAAATGTCACTCACCTTAAATCTTTTTTTAAGTGTTGTCGTTCTGAGAAACACACTAGATTGCAGAATTTGAGAAAGTCCACTTGAAAAGGGGAAATGTTTCAATAGAGAATTTTAATACAAACCAAACATAGTAGTTCAGAACCCAATTTTAAAGTGTTCCTGGTGTTGGAGTACCTGGGTGGCTCAGTTGGTTGAGCGTCCAACTCTGGCTCAGGTCATGATCTCACGGTTCGTGAGTTCAAGCCCCGCATCGGGCTCACTGCTGTCAGTGCAGAGCCCACTTCAGATCCTCTGTCTCTCTCCCCGCCTCTCTCTGCCCCTCCTCTCCCCCGTCTCAAAAATAAACATTAAAATTTTATGAAATTAAAAATAAAAATAAAAATAAAATGTTCCCGGTGCTGATGGCAAACCATTGGAGATTCTCAACAAAACACCTGCCGGTAAGAAGGACCATGCCCTTTAGATTTCCAGGCGTCCTAAAAGGGAAAACTGTTTATAAAAGTCTATAGTAACCCTTGATGCTTTTAAGATTCATTGATCAAAGGAATTGATCTATGTTGAACCCTAAAGACCCTAAGATAAACCTGCAACAAAAATATTTGCAGGGGAATAATCCATTTGTGGTCCTATTCACAAATACGTACACACGATTCAGAAGGAGGAGGCTGCTCCCAAAGCCCTTCCCTGTGATACTTACACTGATCAGTCACCAGTCCAAGGTCAGCATTCTCCTCAATTTGCTCTTTGCCAGTTAGAGTTGCTCTTTGTTCCTTCCCCTGCCCCTCCCCCACTCCCCTCTCCTCCCCCTCCTACTCCCCCTCCACCTCTGCGTTTTCCTTATTCCTGCTTTGACCCCCTCTCAATCTCTTTGCATCATTTCAGCATCAGATGAGCTGGAGGCAAGTCAGCACAAACCTAAGCTTTGGGCAAACGCCCTGGGAAGGACCCCTGGCCCGGGCCTTAAAAAAAATTGACCAAAGGCTCCAACGCCACCGCACACAGATTTGAAGACTAGCATCCTCAGAGAGTAGAGATTTGTTTTCTTTTGTACAAAGTCAGCCCGAACACGAAAAAAGTTGAGGGAATGTGTAAGCTGCGTCAGCATTGGATTGACAGCAGCCAAGCGTGATGAGGAAGAAACTCCTGTCCTGATCTGAGTCCTGGATCTGAGGCCTCTGGGGACACACTCTAGGCAAGCCCAGCTGAAGAAACTATAGTGCTTCCGGAGTGATGGCGGAAACTGCCCACAGCCCCCCGGAAGGAGGGGCCTGCCCTTGCCGGGATAATGAAGACAGCGTCTACACTCCTTACACTTTTTTTTTTTTTAATGCATCATCTCGCTTTCTCGTAATATTAAGGCATTAACAGATACATTTGCAATTCACTCATCGTTGTCTTTTCTTTTTGCATTGATTTCTTGCTGCTTAGTTTTGTCAGCAAGAGTCCCTGATGTGCAAGAACAGTCTACAACCTTCCAAATATTATGCAGTGACACCAACAGGCTCGGTGACCCAGTAAAGATCTGTGAAGCCTCACAATAAATAATAGCGAAGCTCACGCTTCGGGACTTGACAATTTTAGAAGTTCCTTTGTGCACGTGCTCTGAGGTGGCATGCATGATCAGGACGGGAGTTGCTTAAAATGAGGCATTTGAGAATGTGGCCGTAAAGAGAGGCCATCGCTGACAAAACCAAAAATCGCAAAATACACCAAAGGCACGACGCTAGCACACAAAATCCATGGTCTCTTATTCCTCATCCAAAGGCAAATCACTAGAGTTCTTCCACAGAAAAATCTGCAGCCCCGTCAGAAAATAATGCAAATATCCTGACCACGCCGTAACTTCTACCAACATACTTTCTAACACCCAATTCCAACTGGTCTCGTCGACACAATGCCAAAAAGGAACAGTAATCCTCTGTGGAAAAATTCGGCTTTCTCAGATAAGCCAGTGTTTAATCCTCGTGAATGAGAAAATGACCAATGGAGGCCACGAGTAACTGCTAAAAACTTGGATGGCACACTGGTCCTGCTGTATCTCCCTTCCCATGGTTTATAAGATTCTAAAAAGCTGCAGGAAAAAATAGCTTTAAGATAACATCACTGCTGAATATTTATTCTTCACAAGTAGAGAATTTGCATCTTTATTTAAAAGTATTCTATTTTATGGGGCGCCTGGGTGGCTCAGTGGGTTAAGTGTCTGACTCTTGGTTCCGGCTCAGGTCATGAGCCCAGGGTCGTGAGATAAAGCCCCGGATTCCACACTGAGCATGGAGGCTGCTTGGGATTCTCTCTCTCTCTCTCTCTCTCTCTCTCTCTCTCTCTCTCTGTGTGTGTGTGTGTGTGTGTGTGTGTGTCTCCGTCTCTCTTTCCTCCCCCACTTGTGCATACTCTCATGCTCTCTCTCTCAAAATAAACATTAAAAAGTAAATGAAATAAAAATCGTGTAAGAAGTTGTGTAAATTATGTGTTGTCTGTGGCTGCTTCCCTGCTATAAAGCAGACCTGAGTACTTATAACAAAGCCTAATGTCTTGCAAAGCCTAAAACATTTACTACCCAGCCTTTTACAGAAGAAGCTTGCTGACCCCTGATATATAATAACTCAATGA
Organism: Panthera uncia; assembly: GCF_023721935.1. Classification (NCBI taxonomy): domain Eukaryota; kingdom Metazoa; phylum Chordata; class Mammalia; order Carnivora; family Felidae; genus Panthera; species Panthera uncia. Next base: position 20,207 of record NW_026058855.1, on the reverse strand, counting down.
AAAAAATCTTAATCTGTGTTTTTAAAACTGAGAGCTTGTGTGTGTGTGTGTCTTCTGAAATTCACAGAGACCCACAAAAGTCAGCAAAATACACAATTGTTTTATGTCATAACAATATCGGGCGTTCATCCAGAAGGCTGATAAGTAAGTTAGAATTATCTTGCTGTTTCTTAAAGGAAACATCCCCTCTTTCAACACTCATTTCAAGAACTCTGACTCTTTTATAACTAAATAACAACCCAAATTGCAGTAACTGCTCTCCCTCTCCCTCTCATACACACACACACACACACACACACACACACACACGTTCACATTTTCCTCACGGGCCTCATCCATTCATTCAGGAAACAGTTACTGAACACTCAGGGGAGGCCAGGCACTGTGCTGGGCCCCAAGAACCCGAAGCAGGATGAGATGTGGCCCCCACCCCCACTGGGCTGGCAGTGGAATGCAGCGGTCATGGAACACATGACAACGGTCCCATGCGACAGGTACTGTTCAGAGGAGTATCCGTAAAGTATTAACATATTTTGGCAGCAACATCTTGGAGCGAGCAAATGAGAAAGTCAGGGAAGACTTCGCAGAGGAAGTGACATTTGGCTTGGGGTGTGAAGTCTGAGTAGGAGTCGCAGGAACAGCACATGCGGTGAAGTGAAGCAAACATGGGCCCAGGGACCTGCCCGCTGCCTGCGCTGGATGGAGTCCAGCAGAAGTGGGAGCGCTCGAAAGGGTGAGCCACAAAAGTGGACTGCGTTCAGACCTATGCCTTGCTAAGGAGTCAGCTTTTTCTGTAAAGGTGGGGGCTATAGACATTCCTTCAGCCGAGAAACAACAGGCTCAGATTTCTGTTTTAAGACGACATGGTGGGGGGGGGGGTGCTGGAGGCAGGCTGAGGGGGGAAAGAGGCTGAGATGAACGTCTTCCCTGATTTATCAGTTTGTGTCCACCCGTGAGCCCTCCCTAGGCACACCGAGTGAACGGGGCCTCCATAAATGGAAGACAGCCTAGGGCTTGAGTGAGCCGAAGAGAGAGTTCATGCAATCCGTTCGCTGGAAAATACAGAACCGTCATAGCATGCCAATTTTCCTTCGGAGGCAAAAACCCTTCCCCTCTCTATTGTTGCTTATGTGTCTCAAAATCCCCAGTATCCCAGCAGAGCCCTGCAAATGGCAACACAAGTAGACAGAAATGCTACAGTTACCAGCTTTTGTGCTCCTGGTCAAAAAAGAATGAAGACTCTGTTTCCAAGGCCAGAAACATTGATTATTACAATATTCCAATCACAGCCCAGACATCTCCAACTTGTGGAATGTTCGCTCCATACGCTCCCTTCAGAAATGCCTCCTCATTATAGAATTCTTGCAAAAGTGAAATAACTCCAGCTACTGTTTTTCCCATAAAAGGGACCACTGTGCTTCTGCTACTTGCCCCCAGCATGTTTCTGTAGGTGGTCATTTCAACAATAAAGGAAGTTCAAGGGTTCAAACAGATTTCCACTGTTGCAGACCAAAAATTTGAGGTTTTTTCAAGGAAGTCCCCCCTACCGAGCAATTATGCTTGAATTCAAGGCTGGCTCTTTCTTACCGAAGCTGTGGGGAGAGGTGGGGAGAGAGGAGGGCCGAGGGGAAAGGGGTAAGGAATGGGGGAGGGAGAAGATAAGTGACTAAAGAAATCAGAGCACTCAATCAGAAGTAAATGGTTGCAGCCAGCCATCCGATACCATGGTGACTCAGGAAGGGGGAGGAAAGAGGAGTCTGGGGGACTGTTTCATTTCCCGCCCTTATTGCCGGCAAATTTCTACTCTAATGAATAGATACACTTAGGGGAAAAGAAAGAAGGCATATAGGGGCCATATAGGGACTATAGCATGCCCCAGGGAACATGTCCAGAAGGTGCTAGAAGGAACCGGGTGGCACTGTAGTATCCCGCAGGGAACATTCGTTGGCTCATGGTGCAGTCTTGTGGTCAGCACCCTGCGCAGCCCACCCTGATGAAGTCTCCACCTCTGTGCGATGGCCCGTGACCTCTCCAGGGCAGAGCAGGCCCACTCCCAAGAGGCCGGTCTCCCCGCCCCCACCCATGGGGCGTTGCCAAGGGCAACAGAGAACCACCGCCTCACCATTTTCTCTTGGGCCTCTCTGTGGCCCATTCCTAGCAGGCCTCTGAGTGAAGGTGACGCCAAAGCCTCGTGGCAAGGGCCTTGCTGCACCACCCCAAATCTCTTGTCCCTTTCCTCTGCCTCATTCTGGGTCTGTCTGTCTGTCTGTGTTGCCCATCTCAAAGTGGAATTCACTAGCCTCACCTTTTTCACAGAGTGGATGCATGAAAACATCAGAGGCTAGAAAAGTCCTCATTTCTCTTTTCTCCTTCCGCTAAAACCCCCGAGGCCCCAGCCACTCGGTGGGCCACCTCCCAGCCCCCAGGGGCGACCTTCGGGAAAGCCGCTAGGGTGCCGGTTCCTTGCGATGCTCAAGAGCTCACTGCAAACAACCCCTCGGAGGAAATGGCCCAGCCTAGAAGAAACATTCTTTTAAACGCATTACCCAATTATTTCACCAAGGGGGAAAACATTATAAAATAAAAGCCTTGAAAGCCCACATATTTTTAAGAGCAAATGGCACGTGAAACTATACTACCCTCGGACGGTGAAAATGACTGAACCATCACACTAGCATTCATGAATGCATGTGCTCAAGGCATTTATGAACGGTGCTGCCTCCAGCTCCACACACTTCCGTTTCTGCCCTCCTCCCCTTAGAGGGTTCTGACCTCTCTGCTCTCTGGTGCTAAGGATTCGCTCCTTTTCCAAAGAAGGAAACTATGGGGAAGAAAGGGGGGGGGGGGTTGGCAGAGAGGCTGCAGCCAATTGCATGGAAGGCGAGGGGGGACCAAATTCTTATCTGGACACTGGGCCGGTCTCCCCCAATAAAGCCTGGTGGCTTAAGTGCCCAGAGGAAGTAGCTGGGCCCCAAACAGTGCTAATATTTTGAAAGGTTGGGCCAGTCTATTTTGGTGCATCTCTCCACGCCTGGGGTTTCGATGTGGGGTGCACCAAAAGGAAATGAAAAGATCGATTAAAAAAAAATTAAGAGAACGCCTCCCCAGGCAACCCCGGGTTAAGAAGTGTCTAATTGTATTTATTCATTTGGATTTTGCTAAGATGAGCTCTCTGCCATTACGAAGCCGTTATTCTATTTCTTTCTATATGGGTTTTGAGGTTTGGGGGGGCGGTGCGTCCAAAGAGTCTACATTGATTCTTCTTTGCCATTTTTTTGACAAGGTGGGTATACCTTGTGCTGCCTTAGAAAGCTAAGATGGTTTCCATTATGGTTGAGGGTGGGGAGGGGACAGAGTACCCCTTCTTGTGGGTAGGTGACCTCAAGAAAAGTCTTAGAGAAAATTTTACTTCTATGCCCTGTTGTCATTTATCTAAGTGAAAATCATCATTTTAACTTAAATTCTTCCTATTTAGGAAAGATGGGTTCTATCTTTGAAAAAAATATCTAGAAAGAAAAGAGATGTTTAGCCCAAGAGTTAGAAAGTGAGACCTGGGGCCTGAATCTCTAGAAGACAGAGCTTATCAAAGGGCTTTTCTCCCCTATGCGTATCAGCTGTCTCTGGTCCAACTTTTGAAACTGTCTATCATTTCAACCTTTCCAGTGTAAAAGGATTTATAAAGAGTGATAGTTCCCCTGAGGACAAACAGGTGAGCAGATAGGACACGCCAGATTTATCATCCCAATAAATCCACTTCTCAAAACAAACAGCCTTACCATTTGGAAAAGCATTGTTCTCTCCCATTTCTGGGCAAATGACTACAGTTTTGTTTTTTTTTGTTTTTTCTGGGAAAAAAGAAAAGTATTTTGAATAGAGTCCGAAAAGATTGATCAATCTGACCAAACCTGTGGTTTCATTTCAATTAATGCCTAGTTTAAAACTGTATAATGACATCAATAGAGAATGACTCATAACAAATGTGACTCGCAGAACCCACATGAAAAAAAAGTCCATGTGAACAGCATCGTCACCACGAAAGAGTATTAATTAAGCAACCCATATGATCATGATGCAATGAACTTGAGAGGAGAAAAGACAACAATGAGCACACTGCAAAAACTTCAGATGGATTAGGTAGCCACAATCCCAGAGAGTCAGAATATTTATTTACAAAGTGGAGCATATTCATTTACTGCAAGACTAAATTACATATATGGAAATTCTAAACTGATCTGAAAAAGGCACATAAACATTTCAGCTCATTCTTGTGTGTGCACACACACATTTGGATAGACACACACGTGCTAAATATGGATATATTTATGTATTCAAGTAGGTGCCACATCTAAATTGTTTCTCAATTAGGCTATAGTTTAAAGCTTCATAGTTAGGGGCGCCTGAGTGGCTCACTCAGTTAAGTGTCTGACTCTTGGTTTTGGCTCACGTCACGATCTCACAGGTTGGTGGGATAGAGCCCTGTGTCGGGCTCTGTGCTGGCAACACAGAGCCTACTTGGAATTCTCTCTCTCCATCTCCTCTGCTCTCTGCTTGCTCTCTCTCTCTCTCTCTCTCAAAACGAATGGGTGGACACTTTTTTAAAAAGCTTCATAGTTAAGTTCAGGAGTTGACAAACCAGCGCACAAGTCAAACTGGCCCACAATCTGTTTTTATAAATAAAGTTTTATTGGCATCTAGCCATGCTCTCTTATTTCCATGTTGTCTATGGCTTTCACATTACAGTGATGAAACTGAATAGTTGCAACAGATACGGTATAGCCTGCAGACTTAAAATATTTACTATTTGAATCTTTACAGAAAAAGTTTGCCAATCCCTGTATTAAGACAATGAATACCTTCTAACTCCCACGTAAGTAAGCCTGCACACGCTGTTCACGTTTAATGAAACAAGCTCTAGACTTTAATTATTGAAAAGTGTTATTAAATATCACGAGCCACTAAGAATTCAGATAAAATGAAGTTTTCAGACTTAGTATAATTACTCTGTTTTGGGGGTTTTTTTTTTTTACATTTTATTTATTTTTGAGAGAGAGAGAGAGAGACAGAACACAAGTGGGGGAGAGGCAGAGAGGGAGGGAGACACAGAATCTGAAGCAGGTTCCAGGCTCTGAGCCATCAGCACAGAGCCCAATGCGGGGCTCGAACTCACAGACTGTGAGATCATGACCCAAGCCGAAGTTGGACGCTTAACTGACTGAGCTGCCCGGGCACCTCGACTCTCTTTGTTTTGAACCTTAATTCCTTCAGAAACATTTGTGAGGTATGCTCTTGATACGATGATATAGAATGAATATATATTATTTTGATATGTAATACATATTAGAAATACGTTATTTAAGTATACATAACGTCACTGAAATGGAGGTACACAAATGTTACTCATCCATGTTTCAAGAGCTTCATACATGCACAGGATTTCTCCCACTATTTCACATGAGCAGACACTCCTAACTCCGCAACTACATTTACTGGAGGTCATTTTCATTTCATCACAAAATTCACAGAGCTATGTAACAATCAGGGGCAGCTGAACAGCCATCCGGAATCCCCCATCACCAAAAGTATGAAGCTACGTATAATTCTAATACCATTACGAAATACAATTCCCACATACATCTCTCCTGGACATAGCAATCGCTGACTCCTTACAAGAGGAGATTGTCCGATTTAAAAAAAAAAAATTACTTGTTATCGTTTCTCATGAACTGTGTTTAAAAGTGCGTTTTGGGTGAATATAAACACGGGGCAGGCAGCCAGAGAGAAGAAACTCTCACACAACATGGCCACGGGTTATTCTATACTACCTGAGTATACTTCGATGAACATTCTATTTTTGCCTCTATTTCTAAGGTCAATAATTCTGACTTCATTTCTCACATGGAACCTATTAATTATTCCTAGGTGAGATGAAATTCTCTTCTTGAAAAAAATCTAAATGTAAGGCTTTTAGTGTTTGAGGCTAAAGACGGAGCACAATACACATCTTGACTGGCATCCTCTTGTGAAACCCACTCCCTGAAGCTGACAGCCCAGAGACCGGGTTATTCTGTATGTAGATGCAGGCTGTCACATTCACGATTTGGATCGAGGGTTCACGACCTCATTCCATAGCTAGTCGACCTCGAGCAAATGTAATTTATTGGAGCCAGGAGGCCTCATTATGATCTGGCATTCAACACAGCCCATTCCTGTTACCGAAGTAACTCACAAAGAAAAATGAGAGCCACATACGAAATCCATATCAGTGGTCCTCATTTTACTGACAAGATTTCTAAGATAGTAGGAAGAAAATATATTGACCAGGGTTTGCCAACCCATTACAGAGCATACGTGGCATGTTAGAAATGATTGCGTGGAAAGAATAAGGCAAAATCATTCACTTGAAATCTCTCTGGAAAACTCTGGCTTTGGGGGTAGCCCTTTTATGATACATAGCCAAAATCCCCACCTCCGGGGAAAAGTTTAACCTGCCGTCGCTTAACTTAAGACTCCCAAATATCCTTCGTGTCTTGAAAGCCACCTGCAACTATCATTTGTCTTTAGAGGTGTAAGGATACTCACCCCCACCACACTGCTTTCTAAGTTCCACACAAAGGCAATCTGGCATGCCGGCTCCTTTGAAATGATTTATAATGGGCTCTTTTAAGGAAAATTGGAAGATATCACCCAAGAGGCAGGAGTTTCCTTTGACTAAGTGATGGCATTTTTGCCTTTTGAGATCAAAGGCAAAATTTAGGAGCAAGAAACAGGTGTGAGATGGTGTAACAAGGGGGAGATACAAGCTAACGATGTCAGCTCACAGGCTAATTTGAGATTTTTCCAGGTAAGTTCCATTCTAAGTAATTACCACAAAGACAGCCACTCCAAACCTAATGGAAGCCAAGGCCTGTGTGCTGGGAAGCCTTGGGAAGGGGAAGAAAGGGTGGCAGGAGGAACATGGGTCTCCTTACTCACTGGCATTCTAAGGACTGTTTTTTTAAAAAAAAAAAAAAACAAAAACAAAACAGAGCATAGAGTTGCTGTCAGAAAGGTCAGTCTAGTCTCCTTTCCATGCTGTTGCTGAAAGCCTGTACGACCTTTATCTGGGCAGATAATGAACTAGTTATTATCTCAACGGAAGGTCCTGACTCTTTCTACGCTCCCCATCATCAACTCACCATGCTTAATTCAATCTGTGTTTATGCAGCTCAAACATAATCCCATCAGATTCAGCCATTCCCTTTCTAGACAGTGATACTGTTGCTAACATCAGGCTGGTATCACTTTCAGGAAGGATAGGGAGGAAGCTTTATCATTACAAGGAGACCACCCTCAGACACAGCCATTTTTTATAATGTTTTTGCATGTTTGGGGGTTTTCATTTCCCACTGGATCCGAGATAAGCCACCTGGAGAGTTTTTAATTGTTTCTTTGAGGCTATTGTTATTTATACCGTATGGACACTTCAAAGGCAGCTCTCATGGTCTCAGTGGAAAATGGTTTCATTCTCTGAATCTCATGCTAGGCAGAGAAGTACTCAGCTAGACTAGAAATCTCAGCTGTTAGAGCTATTTTGTAAACAGATTTTTTTTAAGGAAAGCACTAATAAAACTTCTCATGTAGGCCACAGATTTTGCTCAAGTTCCATCCACATTTGCCTAAACCTCACTGTTACCCCATTAGAGTAATAAGCAGTGCTATTTGCCAAATACTTTAGCCTTCCTCCCTAGTAAGATCGCTTCAGCCTTTTTGAGGTTGGGTGTGGCCATGTGACTTCCTTTAGCCAATGAAGGATGAGCAGAAAGTGACACGTGGTACTTGTAGGTGAAAACTGGAAGAGAAATTTACTACGTTCTCCTTTGTGACAAGGTGTCAAAATGCAGCCTCCATCGGCCTAATTACAACCAGCAGAGCACCCCTGTTGACGTGAGAAAAACAAATACCCGTCATATTGAGCTGCTGGGATTTGGGGGATGTTTATCATCACAGCGTAACTCAGCTAATCCTGACTTTCCTTCTCCACCTCTTTTTCCGATTGCTGCCCTGTCTCCAAGACGTGAATACCTTTCTGTAATAGGCATGCTCGGGAAAATTCCCACAGAATTAAAAAAAAAAAAAAACCCTAATGGAAGGAAAAGATAAGAGCATGGTAAAAGTAGGTTCAACTGGCCATAGATTTTCCTTCAGTGCTGCTACCTGACTCCTTCTCGACTCTTTACACACAGTCCTGGGCCTATTTACATGGGTTGTCAAGTATCATGTTTATTTTTCATCACTTTTTTCTTGATCAGGAACCTCCAGATATTAGAGTGGGTAACAAGTACATTATGTTATGGACTGAAAGTCTGTCTCCCCAAAATTTCTATGTTGAGCTCGCTCTCTCACCATGAGAGGACACAGCAAGAAGGAGGCCACCTGCAAGCCAGGAAGAGAATTCTTACCAGAAACTGAATGGGCCAGGGCCTTGATCTTGGACTTCCAGCCTTCAGAGCTATAAGAAATAAACTTCTGTTGGTGAAGCCACTTGGTCTCTGGTGTTCTGTCATGGCAGCCTGAGCTAATACACTTTATACCTAGTCAGATGGGTATACAATGAGGTGAGTTGGTGATCAAACGAAAGAAGTTTCTCTCAGGACTAAGAGCCTAGGATAAAAAACTCATGCTCTGGAAGAAGGAATCTAAAAAATCCTGGACAGGTGGACAGGTGTTCTGTGGGAGCACATGAAATACGTGTGACACACCTGACGCTGGGTATAGACCTGAGGACACAAAGGCAAATGATACGTGGGCCCTGACTCCAAACAACTCACACTCTAATGGGAAATATGCTGAGTAAACACATCATTTCAATACCACAAACGTTTGCTGGGTCTCTACCATGTCCTATGCGGGGACGTGAACCAGGCAATACATTATTATTGATCTGATCATTCTTCATGGAAGCACATATACTGCTCAGTTATCAGCAGAATCAATAAGCAGGTCAGTGCTGACTTAACCACAGAAGATCTCAAGAGGAGTCTGACAAAATGGCGTCTTATAAGGACCAGGCACTCGCTAACAATGAACCAGTATCAGCCATATCCTCAGCTCCACCAGGCAAATGCTTGGCTCACAGCAAAGGCTATAGGACAACATGTCTTAATAGAGAATTCGATGGAAGTGCTCACGGCACAGCACGGCATCAGAACCAAGCACACCATTCGGCCGCCATAAGTAGAAACAGAAGCAGGTTTGAATTCTTACCTGACCAGTCCAGCCCCAAATGGGAAAAAAATTGACCCAATTATTGACCATTGGGAAAATAATCCACCCCTCCCCCAAAGCCCGATCAGTAGTCCTCAGGGAGAACTTGCTACTCAGAGCCTTTCCTAAAATCTTACATACCAAGCATCATTTCTTCATGTCAACCTCACTGAAGGGACCTCAGGCCAGATCGTAAAAGACCCGTGACTTCTCTGTTACAGAAAAACTGGGTTTTCTGTACGACAGGATGCACAGATGCCATCCAAGTTGTTTGGGCTTCTTATTGCTATTTGGAAAAGCAAGAAATTGGAGAAGGACTTCAAAATATGGTTTATAGGGACGTGAGGGGAAAGCCAAACAGGAAAAATCGTGTCAATAAACAACACGGACGGCAGGAGAGGAAACACCACCATCTCCCCCCAACTCTGGATTTACTACCTTAATCTTTTAATACAGAAAGGGATTTGCCAAGACGGATAGCAACACAGATACGATGAGGTGTCGGTCATGCTCTGCTTCTGAAAAACAAAAATGCGTGGCAGATGCTGCCAGAAGATGTGGGTTTCCCAGGAATGCCTGAGCCGGTGGTGGGGGGGGGGGGCGGTTAGCAACTGACACTCCCCGGTCTGTCCTCCCCGGGGATACTTTCTTTGTGCCGTTAGGATCTTGATGCTAGAAATTCTGTTGGACGTTCTGAGGGGTGAGGCACTCATCCTGACCCCTGCCACTACACCCTCCCACACCATGGCCAACCTTTTAGCTTTTTTCCCTCCTCCTCCGTGCTGGCAAAACCCATAAACCAGACTATGATAGACTGGGGAAACTACAGGCTTCTTTAATGAGGTAGGAGGGCGAGGTGATGTCGGCTCTCTGTCTGAGCGGGGTTGGGGCGAGCGTCAAGGGTTCTTGGCAATGCTGCACTGGCGCTGGGCAGCGAGCGCGCACATAAACATTTATTGAAACATCCTAGCCCTGGGCTTGGTTTGTTTTGTTTTGTTTTAATAAAAAAGAGTCCCATGGCACAACCCCACCTAGACCCTGTTGTAATTAACTGGGAATGTGGGGCACTGCAACTTGGAAAACATTGTAGCTCTCTTTGGTTTTCTCTGCCAACACTCAGAGGGAGGACCAGATCCATGGCACACGGAGATATAAACACGGGGGAGGGTTTTGCGGTAGCTTCTTGCAGACCCGCTTGTTTAGACGGGAAAATAAATGGCCAGCGTTGAGAGGCCAGGTCAGTCATCAGACACATTTTCCAGTCGCACTAATTGAAAGCTAAGGGGGAATCTTCTGGAAAATGGTTTGCAGACTCCAGCAAAGGGGCTTGGGGGTGGAAACAGCGCGAGTGAAGAGCAGCCACGTGGTCTTGGGAAAGTCACACGAGTTACTCGGAGCCTTGGTTTGTTCATCTGTAACGCAGACATAATAACCCTTGGCTTTCTTGCCTCACCATGTTGCTACGAGGATGAGATGAGATAAGGTGTGGGAAAGTGCTCTGGAGAATTCTAGAGCCACCCACAGGCAAGGGGTTATTATACCCTAGCCCATCCAGAAGGTGAGTCTCTGGAGGCTAATTTTCAAACTAAACGGTAGCTATCACCACGTGCTTTGCTTGCCTCTTCCTACCCATGTGAGGAAGGAGGCTTTTGTCACCATTCGGGGCTGGACCGTGGCAGAAGCCCGGTGGACACTTCAGTCAGAGGACCCCAGGGACGCTCTGACCACGGAAGGGAGAAGGGACGTGTCACGTGCACTGCGCACACCGGCTCCCTCCCAGGCAGGACGGTGACAGACAGCCCGGCACATGCACGGGCAGGCTGCACGCCTCTTCCACGGGCCTGGGGGCGACGCAGGAAAGAAACGGACACCATTGCGTGCCCTAAGACCAACGCGGCAGTCCTCACTCCTCCTCTGTGCCCTCGGAAAAAAGACATTTTAGTATTAGTAAAAATCTCATCACCCAGAGGACTTGAGGGGTAGCACCTCGCTGCTGAAATTGCATCAGTTAAGAATCATGATGGAGGGGCCCCCGGGTGGCTCCGCCAGTTAAGCATCTGACCTGATTTCAGCTCAGGTCATGATCTCATAGTCGTGAGATTGAGCCCCGAGTCGGGCTCTGTGCTGAGCATGGAGCCTGCTTGGGATCCTCTCTCGCCCTCTCTCTTGGCCCCTCCCCCGCTCACTCTCTCTCTCTCAAAATAAATAAATACACTTTAAAAAAAAAGAATCAGGATGGAGCCTAGAATACAGTGTTTGCTCATTCAACAAATTGAACAAATATTTACTCACTTCCTCCCATGTGCCAGGGAGGCACTGGTGTGGCAAAGACCAGCTGCTTGCTCACCAAGCCTGCTCACAACTGGGTAAGATTTCCCGGCATCCCCTGCAATTACATGTGCTCATGCGACTGAGTTCTGGCCCATGGGATATGGGTAGAAGTTAAGGACACAACTTCCAGGCATGGCCCGTAGAAACCCTCCTATGTGATCCCCATTCTCTCCTCTCCCATTTGCAGACGTGGGAAGAGACAACAGTCCCAGGGGATGAGAAAGCTCCAAAACGTAAGAGGCCTAGATCTCTGACTAACCGTGTAGAAGGCCATCCATCGAACACCCGCATCGAACTGCCACGTGGGCAGGAAATCAAACTTGTGTTGTATTTAGTCACTTAGATGTTTGGGGTTCTTTGTTACAGGAATTAGCCTACCCTGACTAATATGATTGGGAGTAAAATAGCAAACAAGGCATGGTTGGTCCCCGATCCTATGAAGCTTTCAGCTTAGTGGGGGGAAGACGAAAACAAACAAGCAATTACAACGGAGCGAGAGAACTGCCACGAAGAGGAAGACAGAGCGATGCGACAACTTGCTCAGGGAGGCTAATGGGGTGAGTCGGGAAGGCTGCCAGGACAAAGGGCCGTCAAGGTCAGGACCAGAGGAAGCTGCAGGAGCTAGAGAGCATGGCACAGACAGCAACCGGAGGACTCTTAGAACAGGGGCCACGGCAATGACTTTAGGGAGGCAGACAGAGAGATGAGGCAGGAGAGAGGCCGGGACCGGCCTCGTATGGTCTTGAAAACCGGTTCCTTTCAACGTTCTCAGAAGAGCAATAAGGAGCCACAGAAGAATGTGAACTAGGGAGTGATGTCATTAGATTTTAGCCTTGCAAGATTCACTCTGCGGTTGTGTGGAGGGTGGATTAGGGGAGAACAAGACAGGCAGACACGACGACTGATGGGAAACGTCTTCCACAAACCAACATAGTGCATCAGATCCTTGGCCACGGACACCAGCCCAGATCCCACGCGCCATGACCCCACACCATGGTCACTGTTGTTCGGACTACTGGCCATCTTCTCTGAGGGCCCACCCTCAAGAGAGTCACTTCTCTTCAAGCCAACCTGGCATCAAGGTCCCAGCCTTTCATGCCGCTCAGCGAAGCCCACAGAGGGTTACGCCAGAAGGAAGAGGCTGTGCTTGTTCCATGTCACATTCTCCATAAACAAAGCTCATTAAACACCCGGCATTCTACCAAGAGACAGGTGTCTCTGAACAAGGACAAGCCAGTGAGGCAATCATCACCACAGCATTAGAGGCCACACGCAGTGTCTCAGAAAGCCAGGCAGCACTTGACTAGAAGGGCAGGCACAATCACTACAGAAATGTCGCTAAAATAGCGGCACCTGTCAAGACAGCCCTGAAAACTTATGAAAAAAGTGCTCTGGGGAGGAAGCTTCAGTCAGAGGGATCCACTCGGGTGAGCTGATCCTGAGGAGAACTCAGGCCCCCTGGCCACAAAGGGAACAGATGGGGCTGGGAAAATGAAGGACACTGGGAGAAGAAAAGAGCCTGGGGCAGATTTCTATTTAAAGCACAACTGTAAAGAGGACGGATTCTTATGTTTATTCATTCCATGTCCCAGTGCGAAGAAATGAAGAAACCGCAGCTGATCTCCCACATATGTGTCCCGCTCCCCTTTTAATGACAATGTGGACAGCAGGACTCCATTTGTCGTTCCGCAGGTGAGATGCTAAAATGGTCAAGGTCGCCCTGGTCTTTAGTTCCCTCCTCAGGCATTACTAATGGACTGTGCCACACCCCCCAGCAGGACCGTGCCCCTGGTGGTACTTTTCCCCTGGGACTATTCCCCCCCTCCCCGAGAACAGCGGAGGGGGGTGGAAAACGACCCAACCCTGCTCTCAGCAGTGACCATTAATACATATGACCTCTAGCTGGGCTCCAAGCCTACAATCCCTCTCCTTGTAACAGAGGCTGGCTAGCCGTCCGGCAAGCCTGTTTCCCTTCCCTTCTTGGGATACCCCCAACAGACGGCACGCACCCACCTCTCCCGCTCGTGTGACTGAGTCCTGGCCCAAACAATGCAAGTGCAGGTGAAACGTCACTTCCAGGTTTAGGCCATAAAAACGTCCTCCGCTCTGTTTGCCCATCTGGTGGCTGAATGAGAGGCACCAAAGAGCTCAAAGAGGGCAGAGACAAAAGATGAAAAAAACCCTGGGTCCCTGAGTCACCATTTGGAGAAGAGTCACTGAGTGTAGTTCACCTGACCAGAAGCAGACAGCTGTGGGAAAGAAAAAAAACACCATTTATTGTGCTCCGCCACTGAAAGGTGGGGACTGTTTGTGATAGTAGCCAGCCCAACGAATACAGCTCTCTCTCCCCCATTCTTTTGAGTGAGGGTTCCAGATCATCACCATTTTTCTCTAGTCCACTAACATAAGACCTCGCCTTATGTCTTAACAACTCAATTGAGATATAATTCACATACAACAAAATTCACCCTTTAAAATACACAATTCGATGTTTTTTAAGCATATTCACGGAGTTGTGTAACCATCACCATCTAATGTATAAGGATTCCAATTTTTCCACATCCTCAGCAACACTTACTTGTCATCGTTGGCCTTTTTATTTTTATTTTAGGTATCCTAATGGGTATGAAGTGACACCCCACTGTGGTTTTGATTTGTACTTTCCAGACAATGATGGTGTTGAGCATCTTTTTGCGTGCTTAGGCTCACTTTCATGTTTTCTTTGGAGAAATGTCTACTCAAATCCTCTGCCTACTTTAAAAATGAGGTTGTCTTTTTACTGTTGAGTTGTGTTTTTTTATAATTCTACATATAAGTCTGTTGTGGGTTGAATTGTGCACCCCCCCCCCAAATATGCTGAGGTCCTAACCTCCAATATTTATGAAGGTGACCTTGCTTGGAGATAGGTTCTTTGCAGATGAAGTCAAGTGAAGATGATGTCATACTGGATTAGGGTAAGTCCTCACTCCAATGACTGCTATCCTTATAAGAAGGCCACGTAAAGACACAGGGACATGGGGACACACAGAGAGGAGAATGCCATGTGAAGATGGAGACAGAATGGAATCATGCATCTACAAGCCAAGGAACACCAACTATCGCCGGCAACCACCAAGAGCCAGAAGAGAAGCAAGGGAGGATTCTTCCTTAGAGATTTCAGAGGGAGTACAGCTCTACTGACACCCAAGACTCGGGACTTCCAGCCTCCTGAGCTGTGAAAGAATAAATTCCTGTTGTCTGAAGCCACCAGTCTGTGACAGTTAACTTACAGCAGGCTTCCGAAACAAACACAAAGTCCCTTCTCAGACACGTGACTTGCAAATGTTTTGTCCCATTCTGGGGATTGACTTTTCACTTTCTGATGGTATCCTCTGAAGGACAAAAGTTTTTCATTTTGATGAGGTCCTATTTATTTTTTTCTTTTGTCACTTGTGCTTTTAGTGTTGTAGCTAAGAAATCACTGTCTAATTCAAGGTCATAAAGATTTACTCCTATGTTTTCTTCTAAGAGTTTTATAGCTTTAAATCCAACTTCATGCTTTTGCATATGGATGTTCAGTTGTCCCAGAACCACGTGTTGAAAAGATAATAGTTTCTCCCACTGAACTGTCTTAGCACCCTTGTCAAAAATCAATTGACCAGGGGCACCTGGCTGGCTCAGTCAGTGGAACATGTGTCTCTTGATCTCGGGGTTGTAGATTGGAGCCCCACATTGGGTGTAGACACCAGTTAAAAATAAAATTATTTAAAAAAATCAATTGACCGTAAATGCAAGGATTTGTTTCTGGACTCTAGATTCTATTCCATTGACCTATTTGTCTATCCTTATGCCACTACCATACTGTCTTGATTACTATAGTTTGTAACAAGTTTTGAAACTTGGAAGTGTGAGTCCTCCAACTTTGTTCTTCTTCTTAAAGATCATTTTGGCTCTTTGGAGTCTCTTAATTTTTTTTTTTTTTTTTTTTTTTAGTATTCCTTGCTAATATACGGAACACAACTGATTTTTGTATTTTGATCTTGTATCCTCAAAGCTTGCTAAACTCATTTATTCATTCTAAAAGTTTTTATGTGTGTGAGGATTCCTTAGGAATTTCTATATACGAGATGTCATTTGTGAACAGAGATACTTTTACTTCTCCCTTTTCAGTCTGAATTTTTTTTTTTTTCTTAATTGCTCTGGCTAGAATCTCCACTATGATATTAAATAGAAATGGCAAGAATGGACAGCTTTGTCTTGTCTGTCATCTTAGGGGGAAAGCATTCAATTTTTCACTACTAAGTATGATGTCAGCTGTAAGTTTTTCATAGATGTTCTTTATCACGTTGAGGAAGTTCCCTTCTATTCCTAGTTTGTTAAGTGTTTTTGCATGAAAAAGTGCTGAATCTGGTTGAATTCTTCTTTAAGTTTGTTTATTTATTTTGACAGGGAGAGTGAGGGCAAGCACAGGTAGGGGAGGGGCAGAGAGAAAGGGAGAGAGAGAATCTCAAGCAGGTTCCACGCTGTGAGATCATGACCTGAACTGAAATCAAGAGTCAGACGCTTAACTGACTGAGCCACCCAGGTGCCCCAATGTTGGATGCTTTCTCTGCATCCATTTAGGTGATCACGTCGCTGCACCCTCTAATTACAAAGGTAATAACAACCGCCCAAAACAAATCAATTTCCAGCTCCTTCCCTGTAATAATCTGTTTATCTTTCTACACTCCCTTCCAGACTGTGAGTTACCTGAAGTAGGGGCCCATCTTAGACATATTTCTATCCTCAATATCTAGTTAAGTGTGTGATTCATAGAAGTCACTCCATAAATGTTTGTGGTAATGGTGAGGATGAATTCAGCCCTCAGAGGCATCTAAAAGAAAAGACTATGACTGGGAGTGAAGTAGGGATGTTCTTAAGGCACAGTGTCCCTTACAACAAGCAGTAAATATCATCTGTCCCAAACACAAAGAATTTGAAAAGTCAAGTGGTGAGAGATCTCATGGTATACAGAAAAAGTCATGGTTATGGTCTTAGAAAGATGGCCTTGGAATGAGATAGCAGTTTCAAACATCTATTTTTTCCAATGCCCAAATTAAGAAGAGATGGTAATAATTCAGTATTCTTGTAGTAGGTAGACAGCAAAAAGGGCAACAATTCTTCCCTTCCTGGATGCATACCTCCCGGCAATTCTCTAATCAAGAAGTGGAGTCTCAGGGAGCCTGGGTGGGTCACTTAGTTAAGTGTCTGACTTTGACTCAGGTCATGATCTTGTGGTTTGTGAGTTCGAGCCCCACATCGGGCTCTGTGCTGGCAGCTTGGAGCCTGGAGTGTGCTTCAGATTCTGTGTCTCCCTCTCTCTCTGCCCCTCCCCTGCTCACGCTCTGTCTCTCAAAAATAAATAAACGTTTTTTTAAAAAAGGAAGTAGAGTCTCTTTCTCTGCCTCCTGAGTCTGAGTTGGTCTTGTGATTTGCTTTGACCAGCTCCAAGCCTAGCCCTCAAGAGGGTATGTGCACCTCCATGTTCTGCTGGAATCCTACAGATGATGAGAGATTCCAGACTCAGTTACATGATTACCCCAGCCAACACCCAGCCACCCCTAAGATGTGAGGCCATCTTAGCCCAGCTGGTTCTCAGGTGACTTTCCAGCTGACCAGCAACTCATCACCAACACGAGGGAGCCTGGGCTCACTCGGCTGGGTGTGGCCCAAATTGCCAACTCAGAACTGTAGGCTCAATATGGCCTGTTCTAAGCCACTTCGTTTGGTGGCCATTTATTATGCAGCAAATGTTCATTGAGACAGAGATAATATCTGCATCAATTGGAAGACCAGGTCTTACTCCTGGATTTAACTAACCAATTTCACAACGTTGGGCAAATCAGATCACCTTTTGGGCCTCAATTTTTAAACCAGAGAAACAAGGAAAGATGGTGGACCAGCCCAGTGCTTTGTAAATGTCAGTAAGCAGACAATGATAAGCAGACAATGATGCTCCACAAGGAACCTCAGTATATGAAACAGATGCAAACGCACCTGCTCTGGTTCTCGAGGAAGCTAAACCCCATCTGTTCAGCTTTCCTGTCACTCCTCCCTCCTCCTCCCACCTCCACTCCCTGGAATGGCACCCCAGCAATCTGCGGATAAAGTCTGGAAAGCATTGTGCCATTCAGTTTTTCTAAGGCTTCTTTCAGACTAAAATTCCGTGATTCTAGGCCTGAAGGGGAGACTGACTTCTGCATGAATCGAGCCAGGTTTGGCCCCCCTGGTAGCGCTGCCCACACCATGTGGTAATTAGTTGTCTGCTTGTCTGTCTGCTCCAGCAGACTGAGCAACTCAACTACAACCAGTCTTCCCCCTTTTGGAGCTCCTTCCCCTACCCCAGCGATTGCCACGTGCCCCTCAATGCAACGCATCTCGCCAAGAAATGCCATGTAAGTGGAGGCCTGGATGAATGGATGGATGAAAGGATGAATGAATGAACCAAAGGCCACATGAATGGATAATTATTGGCTAATAAGTAAATGGGCATGTGAATACCTTTGACATGTTATTCACAATGTTTGAAAGGCAGGATGAATTTAGCCTTCCCCCTAAGCAGGTTGGGGCTCCAGATAGCATTTTCAACACTGTCCGATTACTCCCAGCAAAAAGTTTGAAACAACAGTAACTAAATTAGTACACCTTGGAAAGCTGCCCCAGTGATTTTCTGAGATTTCCTATCATTAATTCCTTTCAAGGACAGGAAGCATCTCTCTCCATGTCCCTACCCTGAAAATGCCAGCCACCCCAACCCGATGGATCACCCTCCCCCATCTTTGCAGTTGGCACGTGTGCCCAGATTTACTTGGACTCTACACACACAGAACTTTCTGCAGTAATCTCTGCCCCACTTGTCCATCAATGGGTTTTCCCCGAGAAGAGCCAGGGAAAGCTGACTTCACGTGCCACCCCCTTTGCTTGTGTGGCCCTGATGGGGGTGGGGCTCCTGGGGCTGTTCTGCAGCTTTCCAGCTGTGCGCTGAGAGCAGGAAGCCAGGGAGAAATGCTTTAGCTCAGGCCAGGGATTCCTCCTGTCCTCCCATAAAGCTTCTGCTTCCTGCTCTAAGTTCTTAATGAATGCCTTCCATTTAAAATCATCTTTAGCTTTAAAGGAGGCTAACTTTGACAGCACTGTAAGCCAAGATAATCTGGCCAGAAAGTACTCTGATGAATTTAGTTTCTTTTTTTTTTTCCTTTAAGGTGGGGAATGAGCATGAAAGGTTGCAATCTGGAACAGAAGTAGAAATAAATTCCAGAGAACTGATGCAACATCACTGGAGTAAAGCAGTAAGTAGGGATGCTTGGTGATCTTCTGAGTTTAAAGAGGTAAGGTGGTGTTTTCTTTTCTTGTTACTCTAGTATTTAAACAGTGTGTCTCAATGGATAGATTTTTCCTGCCATAATGTTCTTTAAGTGACATAATGATTCTATTTAAAAACAAATTGATGCCCTGCAACTTTTTAGGAACATACTGATTGTATAACATAAGATGCTTACTTTCTTCCATAATAAGCACTTAAAAATGTTCATTAGCCTTTGTATTACATAAGTAACAAGAGAAGCAAAAAAGACCCCCACTTCTAAAAAAAAAAAAAAGTTATTTATAATCCCACCTGCCAGAGATAACCACTGTTTAACATTCTAGAGCAGTGTCTTTCAAACTCTATCAGGAGATCATAAAATCAACTTAAAGGGTCACAACTGGCATCTTAAAAAAATGAAACAGAAGAAAGGAGAAAAGGGGTAGAATTGGAGTGAAGTAGGACAGTGTAGGGAAGGATGGGATAAGATTGGATGATAAAGAAAAGAAAAATACATATACCGGAATGCATCGCATAGAGCAAAGCAAGTATTTCATTCATTTTGATTGCCAAGTAACACTCCATTGTATATATAAACCACATCTTCTTTATCCATTCATCCATCGATAGACATTTGGGCTCTTTCCATACTTTGGCTATTGCTGATAGTGCTGCTAGAAACATGGGGGTGCATGTGTCCCTTCGAAACAGCACCCCTGGATCCCGTGGATAAATGCCTAGTAGTGCCATTGCTGGGTCGTAGGGTCGTTCTATTTTTAGTTTTTTGAGGAACCTCCATACTGTCTTCCAGAGTGGCTGCACCAGTTTGCATTCCCACCAACAGTGCAAAAGCGTTCCCCTTTTTTCCACATCCTCACCAACATCTGTTGTTTCGTGAGTTGTGAATGTTAGCCCTTCTGACAGGTGTGAGGTGGTATCTCATTGTGGTTTTGATTTGTATTTGCCTGATGATGAGTGATGTTGGGCATTTTTTCATGTGTCGGTTGGCCAAATATCATATGACTTCACTCATATGAGGACTTTAAGAGACAAAACAGATGAACATAAGGGAAGGGACACAAAAATAATATAAAAACAGGGAGTGGGACAAAACATAAGAAACTCTTAAATATGGAGAACAGAGGGTTACTGGAGGGGGTGTGGGAGGAGGGATGGGCTAAACAGATAAGGGGCATTAAGGAATCTACTCCTGAGATCATTGTTGCACTATATGCTAACTAATTTGGATGTAAATTTAAAAAATGTTTTAAATAATAATAAAAAGAGAGAAGCAAGTATTGTTAATAAAACC